>NC_085139.1:63349939-63649939 GCF_024139115.2 Armigeres subalbatus
AGTAAAGAAATAAACATTGACCTGTCAATTTTTAACTAAAAGTTAAACGAATCGGTGGATTGGTTCACAGCCTTAGTAATCTACAGCAAAATGAGATCAAAAGATGTAATCAATCATGATAATTCATATTTGAAAACAAATTATGTATTAATTTGATGTTAAAATCAAAATATGTTATTCGGCAGAGAATGTCATTTGGTCGAATAGTTCCTTTGGCTGAAAAAAATCGCACGCATGCTGCGACGCAGCAAAACTAAATCAACAAAAATGACAGTTGTGCGCCGCCTTCGTATCGAGTGGTGTGCCCCCGAAAACGCGAGCACTTTGAAACTTGGATTCCGTCAGGAGCACAAAACAGATAGGCATGATAGAACAAACTGCAATTTTCAAAGCAGGCTCTTTGCGTATCAACAATCGACGAATGGCACTCCAGTATACCCGAATAAAAAAGTCCAATAGAACTACAATAGAAATTATTGTAACAAAACGATAAATTTAATTGTAATTACAATAAACTCTATTGTTGCTCACAATAGAATAACAATTAAGAATATTGTTTTCCACCATAAATCCTATTGTAAATGGCAGTTTTACAATAGAAAATAGGGGTTGTTAGTTACCGTAACAATAAAAAAATCGTTTATTTCTCGAATAAATTTTTGCCGTTACAATAGAATTTATTGTTCTTCTATTGTCAAAATTTGTCTGTCAATAGATTTTATTGTACGTTTATTGGAACAACAATAAGGCAATTTAATTGGTACAATAGAAGAACAATAGAATTAAATGTTCATCAATAAAATGTATTGTAATTTTATGATATTTTAATGTAATTCTATTGTATTTTCCAAGGTGGAAGAAAGAGACATCGAAGCATGCGTGCATGCTCTGTCTTATGCACGTTGCTCAGTAAAGTTTGACTTCCACACCCAAAAAAATCTGCACGTTGTTTCCACCTGAAAAAGTACGTAGATTTTTTCCACCTGAAATTCACGTAACTTTTACCTGATTTTTTGATAGAATTATCATTCTACGTGAAAATCAGGTAGATTCTACCTGAGTTTTGGATAGAATTCACCGGACACGTAAGTTTCACCTGAATTTTCTGAAGCATTTGTAGCTACGTGTGCACGTAAAATGTACCTGAAAAATCAGGTGAAAACAACGTTTAGATTATTTGGAGTGCACCGCTAGGTTCGCTAGCGTTTCAAAATCATGGAAGGACCACATTCCATGGCGAAGATGCCTATATGTTATGTGGTCAGGAGTGACCTTAACCCTCTTGTTACCGACGAAAAAATACCCTTACATTACCGACCCGGGTACCCGCGGATTTAAAATGATCATGACATTGTCAGTTTTTTTTACCGATTTTAACGATTTTTGTTGCTACGGATTCAGGAACTTACCCGCCATTCGATACATGTTAATAGTACCGATTCGGATAACCTGGTAACCGGAATTCTGGATTAACTGGGCCAAGTCCCAAAGTATGTGTAAATTGAAGATATATATTCAACCAAATGAAGATTTCTTGCGTCATGACTAATAAACTTCGTTGGAAATTTAAAGAATATGACTTAACTACGTTACAGGACCATCTTATGAATTAATCCCGGAACGATTGTTCCGGAAACAGGTTCCCGTCGGGCCTAAAGTGGCTACAAACTTATTCTGAAGAAACCCTGGCAATATGGGTATCAAAATTCATGAAATTGTATCGGAAGCATGATCCGATAAGTAATTGGACCATAGGATGGTTTGACAACGGACCGGTCATCCTGGAACAGGTTCCCGTGGGGCCTAAAGTGGCCACAAACTCATTTTGAAGC
The DNA here is from genome assembly GCF_024139115.2 of Armigeres subalbatus. Taxonomy (NCBI): domain Eukaryota; kingdom Metazoa; phylum Arthropoda; class Insecta; order Diptera; family Culicidae; genus Armigeres; species Armigeres subalbatus. Next base: position 63,351,772 of record NC_085139.1, read on the forward strand.
AACCCTGGCAATATGGGTATCAAAATTCATGAATTTGTTTCGGAAGCATGATCTGATAAGTAATTGGACCATTGGATGGTTTGACAATGGACCAGTCACCCTAGAACAGGTTCCCGTGGGGCCAAAAGTGGCCACAAACTCATTTTGAAGGAACCCTGGCAATATGGGTATCCAAATTCATGAAATAGTATCGGAAGCATGATCCGATAAGTAATTGGACCATAGGATGGTTTAACAACGGACCGGTCATCCTGGAACAGGTTCCCGTGGGGCCTAAAGTGGCCACAAACTCATTTTGAAGCAACCCTGGCAATATGGGTATCCAAATTCATGAATTTGTTTCCGGAAGCATGATCTGATAAGTAATTGGACCATTGGATGGTTTGACAATGGACCAGTCACCCTAGAACAGGTTCCCGTGGGGCCAAAAGTGGCCACAAACTCATTTTGAAGGAACCCTGGCAATATGGGTATCAAAATTCATGAATTTGTTTCGGAAGCATGATCTGATAAGTAATTGGACCATTGGATGAATTGACAACGGACCGGTCATCCTGGAATAGGTTCCCGTGGGGCCTAAAGTGGCCACAAACTTATTCTGAAGAAACCCTGGCAATATGGGTATCAAAATTCATGAAATTGTATCGGAAGCATGATCCGATAAGTAATTGGACCATAGGATGGTTTGACAACGGACCGGTCATCCTGGAACAGGTTCCCGTGGGGCCTAAAGTGGCCACAAACTCATTTTGAAGCAACCCTGGCAATATGGGTATCAAAATTCATGAAATTGTTCCGGAAGCATGATCTGATAAGTAATTGGCCCAGTGGATGGTTTGACAATGGACCAGTCACCCTAGAACAGGTTCCCGTGGGGCCAAAAGTGGCCACAAACTCATTTTGAAGGAACCCTGGCAATATGGGTATCCAAATTCATGAAATTGTATCGGAAGCATGATCCGATAAGTAATTGGACCATAGGATGGTTTAACAACGGACCGGTCATCCTGGAACAGGTTCCCGTGGGGCCTAAAGTGGCCACAAACTCATTTTTGAAGCAACCCTGGCAATATGGGTATCCAAATTCATGAATTTGTTTCGGAAGCATGATCTGATAAGTAATTGGACCATTGGATGGTTTGACAATGGACCAGTCACCCTAGAACAGGTTCCCGTGGGGCCAAAGTGGCCACAAACTCATTTTGAAGGAACCCTGGCAATATGGGTATCAAAATTCATGAAATTGTTTCGGAAGCATGATCTGATAAGTAATTGGACCATTGGATGGTTTGACAACGGACTGGTCATCCTGGAATAGGTTCCCGTGGGGAATAAAGTGGCTACAAACTTATTCTGAAGAAACCCTGGCAATATGGGTATCAAAATTCATGAAATTGTATCGGAAGCATGATCCGATAAGTAATTGGACCATAGGATAGTTTGACAACGGACCGGTCATCCTGGAACAGGTTCCCGTGGGGCCTAAAGTGGCCACAAACTCATTTTGAAGCAACCCTGGCAATATGGGTATCAAAATTCATGAATTTGTTTCGGAAGCATGATCTGATAAGTAATTGGACCATTGGATGGTTTGACAATGGACCAGTCACCCTAGAACAGGTTCCCGTGGGGCCAAAAGTGGCCACAAACTCATTTTGAAGGAACCCTGGCAATATGGGTATCCAAATTCATGAAATTGTATCGGAAGCATGATCCGATAAGTAATTGGACCATAGGATGGTTTAACAACGGACCGGTCATCCTGGAACAGGTTCCCGTGGGGCCTAAAGTGGCCACAAACTCATTTTGAAGCAACCCTGGCAATATGGGTATCCAAATTCATGAATTTGTTTCGGAAGCATGATCTGATAAGTAATTGGACCATTGGATGGTTTGACAATGGACCAGTCATCCTGGAACAGGTTCCCGTGGGGCCAAAAGTGGCCACAAACTCATTTTGAAGGAACCCTGGCAATATGGGTATCAAAATTCATGAAATTGTTTCGGAAGCATGATCTGATAAGTAATTGGACCATTGGATGGTTTGACAACGGACCGGTCATCCTGGAATAGGTTCCCGTGGGGCCAAAAGTGGCCACAAACTCGTTTTGAAGGAACCCTGGCAATGTGGGTATCAAAATTCATGAAATTGTATCGGAAGCATGATCCGATAAGTAATTGGACCATAGGATGGTTTAACAACGGACTGGTCATCCTGGAACAGGTTCCCGTGGGGCCTAAAGTGGCCACAAACTCATTTTGAAGCAACCCTGGCAATATGGGTATCAAAATTCATGAATTTGTTTCGGAAGCATGATCTGATAAGTAATTGGACCATTGGATGGTTTGACAATGGACCAGTCATCCTGGAACAGGTTCCCGTGGGGCCAAAAGTGGCCACAAACTCATTTTGAAGGAACCCTGGCAATATGGGTATCAAAATTCATTCAATCGTTTCGGAAGCATGATCTGATAAGTTATTGGACCATAGGATGATTTGACAACGGACTCGTCATCCTGGAACAGGTTCCCGTGGGGCTCAAAGTGGCCACAAACTCATTATGAAGAAACCCTGGCAATGTGGGTATCAAAATTCATGAAATTGTATCGGAAGCATGATTCGATAAGTAATTGGACCATAGGATGGTTTGACAACGGACCGGTCATCCTGGAACAGGTTCCCGTGGGGCCTAAAGTGGCCACAAACTCATTTTGAAAAAAATCTGGCAATGTGGGTATCAAAATTCATGAAATTGTTTCGGAAGCATGATCCGATAAGTAATTGGACCATTGGATGGTTGGACAAAAGGATGGGTATCAAAATTCATGAAATTGTCTCAGGAAGCATGATCTTTTGGGTTATTAGGCCATAAGATGGTTTGACAATGGACCGGTCATTCTCAAACAGGTTTCCGAGGGGACCCTCATTTAGAAGAAACACTTGCTATCTTCTTTTTACGTTATTTCTTGTCAAAAAGACTTAAAAATTCTTGACAGGTACTCAGAAATGATTTATAATGAACCACAGGCGCTGTAAGTATCATTGGTGTTTGCTGAATAATTTACAAAAATAAAAAAACGACTAAAATTTTCAAAATGTTTTGTGGTGGCAATATGGGTCAAAAACGTGACAAAAGCGGGACGTGATAAAGTCGGGTCGAAAATGTGACAAAGCCGGAGGTAGATAAAATCGGGGAGTGACAAAATCGGGTCAACACTGTGTAACTTTTCTCATTCCACTTTTCACTTTTTACTTTCCACTTCTCACTGCTCACTTCTCATTCGACCCAATAACCATTCGGCCTAACAGCCATTCAGCCAACATCAGTCCCATCTTCTTGGAAAAACATGTTTCCGAAAATATTCCAAAAATTTTGTGCCAGGGTGTCTTTTCAATGAGTTTGTGGCCACTAAAGGCCTTTCGGGAACTTGTTCTAGGATGACTGTTCTGGTAGATATCCATCCTATGGTTTCAACTTTATGGATAACATATTTCCGAAACAATTCCAAGAGTTTTGATACCCATATTGCCAGGGTTTATTTTAAATGAGTTTTTGGCCCCTACGAGCCCTCCAGGAACCGGTTCCAGAATGACCGTTCCGGTTCATATCCATCCTATGGTCTCAACTACATGAATAACATGTTTCCGGAAAAATTCCAAGAATTTTGATACCCATTTTGCCAGGGTTTATTCTAAATGAGTTTTTGGCCCCTACTTGCCTTCCGGGAACTTGTTCCAGAATGACCGTTCCGGTTGATATCCATCCTATGGTCTCAACTACATGGAAAACATGTTTCCGGAACAATTCCAAGAATTTTGATACCCATATTGCTAGGGTTTATTCTAAATGAGTTTTTGGCCACTACGGGCCCTCCGGGAACCTGTTCCAGAATGACCGTTCCGGTTTATATCCATCCTATGGTCTCAACTACATGGAAAACATGTTTCAGGAACAATTCCAAGAATATTGACACCCATATTGCCAGGGTTTCTACCAAATGAATTAATGGTCACTTTAGGTCCTCCGGGAACCTGTTCCAGAATGACCGTTCCGGTTCATATCCATCCTATGGTTTCAACTACATGGAAAACATGTTTTCGGAACAATTCCAAGAATGTTGATACCCATATTGCTGGGGTTTATTCTAAATGAATTTTGGCCCCTACGGACCCTCCGGGAACCTGTTCCAGAATGACCGTTCAGTTCATATCCATCCTATGGTCTCAACTGCATGGAAATTAAGTTTCCGGGACAGTTCCAAGAATTTTGATACCCATATTGCTAGGGTTTATTCTAAATGAGTTTTTGGCCACTACGGGCCCTCCGGGAACCTGTTCCAGAATGACCGTTCCGGTTTATATCCATCCTATGGTCTCAACTACATGGAAAACATGTTTCCGGAACAATTCCAAGAATATTGATACCCATATTGCCAGGGTTTCTACCAAATGAATTAATGGTCACTTTAGGTCCTCCGGGAACCTGTTCCAGAATGACCGTTCCGGTTCATATCCATCCTATGGTCTCAACTACATGGAAAACATGTTTCCGGAACAATTCCAAGAATGTTGATACCCATATTGCTAGGGTTTATTCTAAATGAATTTTTGGCCCCTATCGACCCTCCGGGAACCTGTTCCAGAATGACCGTTCCGGTTCATATCCATCCTATGGTCTCAATTGCATGGAAATTAAGTTTCCGGGACAGTTCCAAGAATTTTGATACCCATATTGCTAGGGTTTATTCTAAATGAGTTTTTGGCCACTACGGGCCCTTCGGGCCCTCCGGGAACCTGTTCCAGAATGACCGTTCCGGTTCATATTCATCTTATGGTTTCAACTATATGAGTATCATGTTCCCGAAACAATTTCAAGAATTTTGATACCCATATTGCCAGGAATGAATTTGCAGGCCACTATAGGGCCCACGGGAACCTATTCAGGATGTCCGTTCCGAGTCCATATGATTACGTGGTCCTAATACGTTGAAGTCATAATCCTCGAATTTTCTGCAGAAACTGGTAACTCAGGATACAAGAAATCATCATTTGGATTCTATAAGATCAACTTCTCTATTTTTGAGACATGGTCTAGCAAATCCGGAACTCCGGTAACTAGGTAATCCGGATCGGTCCTATGTGACATGGATCGGATAGAGGATGAATTTCTTAATCCATAGCAAACGGAATCGTCCAAATCGGTTGAAAACTGACGAAGTTATGGTCATACCAAAACGTGGGTACCCGGGTACCCTGTCGGTACGTTACGGGGTAAAAATATTCAGAAGCCCCTCCCCAAGCCCCCCCTTACTGGATTTTCATTTTCATACCACCCAAACCTTAATTTTGCCGAGTTTGAAGATGTCACGGAGTTTCAATTTCCTGCGATGTTTAGAACCCTAAAAAAATTTCACTTGAAAACGAAAAAGGTACCCGGGTACCCTGTCGGTAACAAAAGGGTTAATAGCCGAATATGCTCTTTGGCCGAAATGGACATTCGGTCGAAAGTGTCGTTCGGCTGAATTGGTCATTTTGAATATTTTCAAAACAGTAACGGGAGAATCTTTTGTTCTTCGCCTCAAAAAATTAATGAACTTTTTTAGAAAAGTTTTTCCAGAATATTCATTTGGAATTTTTTTCTACTTTCAAGTTTCGAGAACTCTTTGGAATTACCAAGAGTAGTTCTTAGGATCTATCAAGGAAAATTGTTTGGAATTTACGTGAGACTCTCTTCAGAGTTTTCACGGGAAGTTGTTCAAAACTCCTACAGGAAAATATTCGGAATATCCACGGAAAGTTCTTTTTGAGTTTCTGTTGAGTATTCTTTGAAATTTACACAGAAAATTGTAACTGGTACAAGGGACGCTTTAACGTTGACTTTGTCAATCTATATTATTAGTTTTTTATCCTTCATAGGAGTCATTTTTTCGCAGGGAGAAGTTCGTCACTAGACGGCTAGTTTGGCACGAGGTCGTGTGCCTTTCTTATTTTTACTTGGATTCGTCTATTGCGGTATTCGCCCTTTTTGATCCTGCGATGTTTTTCAGACACTAAGCGATGTGATTCGACCCTGCGTGACAGTTCCTCCCAGCGTAAACAAAAAAAAAACTCCGCTTCATGTTATCAACACGGTGGGGATTTTTCGAATATCGGGAATATCCTATAAGTTTTTCCTCCTTTTTGGACAATTTGGGAACGTAAAAATTAGTAACCGCCGGTTCCGCAAACGCAGGTTAAAATGATCAAACAACCGGTCCTTGCGGAATTGCAGTACTTCGTAAACAGTGTTTCGCATTTGTACAAGGGCATTCCACTGAAGGATTCGAGTGCGCTGGTCAAGTGCAGCTTGCACCTGCTCGAGGATTTGCCTTCGACGCGGGATGCCGTTTTCGAGTACTTCTCGCTGGTGTTCAACGGAGCCGTAAAATTGTATCTGGTTAATGTGGAGGTAAATTTTGCATTCAAGTTGGGTAATGAGTAGAGTCTAATTCGACGTATGCCTAATTGTAGAAAAACAACTTGGATGCCTCGCGGGAGGACGACGCAATTCAGGAGATCCATGAGACGTTGGAAAGGTTGGTCACAAACGGACCGGCGGCTTGGTCGCCGCTCATATCGTCGTGGTGTTTGCGTTTACTTGGTGAAATTTGCGACAAGAATAGCCGAAGGCGCCAGCTGGATATAAGGACGTCTTGCAATCTCTGGCTCGGTTGCAATGCTATTCGCTGCCTGGTGGGGCTGACTGCGCTCTGTTTCAGCAAACTCGACGAGAAAGAGGTTGACGCCTGCATCGCCGGATTGTTGAACACTTTTGCACAATATTCACCGCACTTTGATTGGGTGGTGGCACGGCTAGGAGGATGCTTCCCTTCGAAGGTGATTTCGAAGATACTTTACTGTGGATTGAAACGGTTTACCGGTGAGTACGACCAGGTGGACTCCGAAGTGGAAGTTTTGAGCTATCTGGCAGCCGCGAACGAGAAAGACTTGCGGCAATCCCTGAAAGAAATTTGTGAGAAAGAAACGATGAACAAATTGGTGGTGCCGTATTTGTTGCATCTTTCGAAGCACTCGGACGTGTTGGCCCAGGCGTTGGCTACGATGTTTTTAGAAAATTGTGAGTGTTTGAATGGTGCTTTCTATTTTAATGTAGCTGAAATAAATGTGCAATTCTCTCCTATTATAGACACCGACAGTCATCTCCATTTGGTCAAGACACAGAGCAAGTTCTGGCCGAATAATTACAACGCAATCAACTTGATTCACATTGTCACCGGATTACTACTGAAAATAAAAAAATCTTCCATTGAAGTACTGTTGACGCTACCACGAATTTCTGAAAAGTTTCCCTGGTGCCAGGAACTGCAAGAGATGCTTTTCGTTGAGTTGGAAGCTATAGTGCTGGAGAAGCGAACCTGCCCCCTCTTGGAAGACGCAGTGAAAGACAGCTCTAAAGAGCTGCTGTGGCGCTCGTGCCTTAGCGATTGCCCTCTCTTGCAGCAGAATGCTGTTCGCTTGATATTGTTGTCCAGTCTGAAATCATCCTATTTTTTGCATCAATCGATCGCCCACATGCTAGCTGCTTCATCGGGTACAGCTACGGGCGCTAGTAAACCGCATCTAAACGCATTGGTACGACTACTCGGGGGTCCACATGGTTCATCGGAATTACCACGCATCAAACCTGGCTTTGAGATCGCTCTGGAAAAAATGTTACTGACGCCGAGTCGCAGTCGGGAGAATTCTAATATTCTGAGAAATTTGGTGGAAATCGTTAAGCTGGAACGAGACTCTTTCAATGTGCACCTGAAAAAGACAAACTGTGTACAGATACTGCAGGAGCTGCTCGGCAAACTAATGGTCATCTGGGAAATGCTGATGGACCAGGAAAAACTTCCTCTTCCGCAGCAGACAACAAATTTGATGCCTGCTGTGTGTATTAAGGTAATATATACATTTTCCACATTTTAGTATTCCCTCCCTTCCACATCCATTTCCGTCCGTCACACATTCGAACGCTAATTAAAGATAGTCTTTTCCACATGAGAGCTAGAAGCAAATTGCATCGCTTTTTTGTCGTTCTTTCAAACAATACAACCTACTTTGAGTCTATTTGTGACTGTTCATTCAACCTACTCTGAGTCTGAAAATTGATTGGAATTTGAAAAGGCTCTTAGTTCGGAAGGAAAAAATAAAAACATTGGCGTTCATTGGTTACAGAACCTGAACTAGAAGTAGCTTGAAGTAACTCGACAGAACCATTTTCTTTCATGATTTTTGCTTCTATTGAAATAGGTATGACCTGCTTTTCACTTATGACTCTTGTTAGCATTCCTACCAGATATTAGACAGTCATAATTGAGAAGAGTTTGAACTGGAGTTGTTAAATGCAAAAGATTAATACTTAAAAATCTCCTTTTTCACAGACTCAATCCAAAAAAATCAAGCATGAAGAAGGAGCAACGGAACCAATGGATACCGATGAAGTACGGAGCACTGAGTACTGCCCTCGCGAACAAATACATATGCTGGCTAAGCTAATCGACTGCATGGAACTGAATTCCAAAGCATGCGTTTTGAACATGTCGGATACATTCAAGCTATCGCAGCTTACCGTGCGGTATTTCTTTTTCTGCTTGGAGCAGAGTCCCAACCGGGAGAATCTTAGCTCCGACGACGAAACCAACCTACACCGATGCTATCAACTGCTGTCCAGGCACTGTGCCACAAGAAAAGCTGCCCGAACTGCGGTATTGAGAGACATACTCGAGGGTGCTTTATACCTGCATGGACACTTATTTGGCTCACAAACAGAGCAGGACACCGTCGAATACGGAAAACCCGATGAGTTACTGATCAAGTTGAATCAGAAGCAAGGTGTAGCAATAAACGCGTCCCGAGCAATGGTACTTCATGCAGGCGTTATCGGTCAGGGTCCGAAACAACCCATCAAAAAGGCGGAGGGACCACAGACCCATATGCAGAACAGGTTGATCAACGCTATTGTGGCGTGCTGTCAGGATTCTGAGCACCAGAGTACAATCGATGGTTTTAGCTACGTTTCTCTACTGCTGGTAGAACTTGTGTCCCCCGATGTGATGTACAATGGACTGCCCTGGCCTGAGGAAGAGTTCACCAAGGTGACCATGGAACGGGATCTCCAGATCAGAAGAATGTTTCGTAACAGTCCCATCTTGTGGTCGATTCTGTCATTAATTGCTGGCTATAGGCCAGCTCTCTGTTACAGTTCGGTTCTGCTGAGAGCGCTGTGCGCCTCGGTTCTGCACCAGTGGCGTTCCAAATCTGCCGAAACGATGAACGGTCACAAAACGGAACTGATGTTCGTCACAACAAAATTGCTGGAGCTCTTAGCGATTGGACAGCTGCTCCCTCCTCCGCTTAGTTATCTACACATCGTCCTACCGTACCTGGACGCCAATGAGGTAAGTGACACAGAATTCATAACTACATATGAACAGGATGATAGTAATGTCTATCAAGTGTTTAATTGCTTTCTCTTTCATCTACCAGATTATCTACGTCCTGAAAGAGTGCGTCTGGAACTACATGAAAGATTACGTTCCTTCGCCGGTGCTGTTCGTGTGCGATCCCACCAGTTTCCACTGGCGGGATCCGCAAACATCGCGGCCCCCACTGCAGTACACAAACCCGCTGAGAAATACGATGCAGAAAAAGTTACCCAAGATCGGTCACCTCTATCACCAGATGTTTGTGGGCCCGGAGCTGCGGAATCCCACGGTGACGAACGTGACTTTAGTGAACGGATTGGGTGGTGGCCCTGCGCAACTCGGACCGAATGTTGCCGCCGTAGGAAATGCAACCAACGGAAACGGAATGCTACCGGCAGTGGCGGTACCATTGACTGCCAACGGAAATGGAGCGACCGCTATGGCAATACCGATTGTTACGTTGGATTAGAGTAGCATTTTGTTACAAATTGTCATTCAATCCGGCGATGTATGTTTGTGGACGTAGTTAATTATTGCTTAATGGTGGTAAGTAAAATTTTTATACAAATACAAATTAATGTAAGATGAATACGGTCTGTAGCGATGCATGATATGCAGAATATTTTCTCATGCCGAAATTTCTTTTTTGCATTAGTTGCGTTGTTAGGTCAAACTAGGGAAGGGATCCTATATTCAGAGATATGCGAAAGCGGCCATATTGAGCCAATCGAGCATTGAAAACTGTTAAAGTCTGAGGCAAATTAACATTGTTATTTTTACAGATTGTGAGGTATCGCGATTTTGTTGGAACATATAACACAAAATGTTTTGTAGAACGAACAATTTGTTTTGGGAAGCAGAACATTCGCGAGTTTGTGGTTCTGCTTTGCGCGGTCAGTGAATAAAGAGTACATGTTTGTGAGTGTTTTAGATAAGTACGCAGAACGATCGCGCGATCATCCGAAATAATGTGTTCTGCTTTATGCGGCCGGTTAAGTTGTGCGCGTTCGGTCGTATTTCAGTCGGTTGGATAGGAAGAAAAGTGAGTAGAATATTTTAAACGCGCATAACTATTACCATCCCATAGATCGCATCGCTTACCAAAGTTAATCCAGATAAATTATCCTTTGTAACAATATCCTATCCAAGACAAACGTGGAGATGCAGAGGTATACTCGGTTTCTAGTAGCAACAAGAGTTGGACTAATAATCCTTCCCTTCCTATATGCAAAGAACTTCCTATGTGTGAATAGAAATCAATTTAATTTCCGTTTCGATGAGAAGATCTTTTTTGATGTTATGTGTTATGTACGCGCCGACGGGGTGTTCGAGTGCATCGTTGCACATAAGTTAAACGCGCACATACAAAATAAACATATTAAAAACTTTATTAGAAGACGAACTAAAACATAAACAAACATTCGCAAGAAGCGTGCGGACTGAATACATAACAAAACATAATGGCAGAGTATTGTTGTTGTTCTTGCTATCGCGCATCAACGGGTAGCAGACGAGCTGCTACCAGTGAGCAAGCAGTGTTGGTGATGGTAGTGTTGTTGGTGGTTCAGTGGTTCCCAACATCTCCCCTTCTAATACAGCTGGAACGGGTCAAACCTTATCGGCGGTCTTCGATTGCGCAAAGAGCGGCGAGGTACCTGGACAGCTGTTTCGGTTGTACTTGACGGTACAGAACTTGATTCGAAGGGCGATGTGAATCTGGACGTTGACGTCGACGGTTCACGAAATCCGGTGACTTCGCTCGGTTGAACTGACGTGGCTTGCAATGGTGTCGATTGATCGAAAGGTGCAGCAAGCGATGATGGCATCTGTGCCACTGGTGCAGATGGTGTTGGAAGTGCAGAAGGACATGATGGTTGAGGCTGACTTGGTTGGTGCAGATTCCAGGCTTGCAAAAGGATGTCCAGCGGCAATTGTTGATTGCTTGTCCTGGACGGGGTCGTCCCGGATGTTGCCACTCTGCCGGCGCTGGTTCGGTTACGTAACTGGTTAATGTGCGACCGAAGCATACGCCTGTCTTCCACCCACACGTTAAACATTACGTTTCCAATTCGCTCCAAGACTACCGCAGCTGCCCATCTCCAGGAATTGTTGGTGTGCACCTTGGCGTAGACTGGATCACCTTTTTTAAATGACCTTGATCCTGAGTGGTCGTTCACTTCCGGAACGGTTGGCGGACGAAGTAGGTCCAGGCTGGTCCGTATTCTGCGCCCAAATATAACTTCGGACGGAGATTTACCTTGTGGAGCTGAAGGATTGGGTGTGGAACGGTAGGTCATCAAGAAAGTGTCCAGTGCCTCTTGGATGGCTCCTTTCCCCTCACGGATTTTTTTAATTGCTCGCTTGAAGGTGTCCACGAAGCGTTCTGCCTGCCCGTTGGATTGCGGATGAAACGGCGCTGTGGTCACGTGATTGACACCGTTCTCCAAACAAAACTGAGCGAACTCGGCACTGGTAAATTGCGTACCGTTATCACTGACTAGCGTCTCGGGCATGCCAAGGCGAGCGAAGAGACTCCGCAGGATACAGATGGTAGCTGAGGTAGTGATCGATTTGGTTCGGACGATTTCCACCCACTTGGAATGCGAGTCGATGCCCAGCAAGAAGTAATCGCCCTCGATCGGGCCAGCGTAGTCGATGTGAACACGCTGCCATGTGTGCGTTGATTTGGGCCACGACAGCGGCGCTGATTTGGGCGGACTCTTGGCTGCAGCTGCGCAACTGCTGCATGCTTTGACATGCGCAGTGATGTCTGCGTCAATCGACGGCCAGCACACATAGCTTCGCGCAATCGCCTTCATGCGCTGGATCCCCGGATGGTCACGATGAAGATGGTGGAGGCAACGCATCCGGAATTCCGCTGGAATCACAAGGCGTTCAGCAAACATGATGCACCCTTGAACCGTTGATTACGAGTCGCAAAGGTCGAAGAACCGCTGAACCTTTTGGTCTGTTATGGATTTATTTGATTGCGGCCAGCCATGCTGAATGAAGCGGTAGACCTTGTTAAGTACTGGGTCGGAACGGGTGGCTTGCTGAATTGCCCTGAAATGGAGAGGAAGTGCTTCAACTGCATCTAAAACGATGGATCTTACATCATTCTCCGTGATGACGCTTGCTACGACGAAGTCTTCCTCCGGCTTGACGTGCTGGTTAATCAGCCGCGACAGGATGTCGGCGTTCCCGAACTTATCGGTACTGATGTAGACGATCTCGAAGTCGTAGAGGAGAAGTTGCAGTGCCCACCGCTGCAATCGATTCGCCGTGTAAACTGGAATGCCTTTCTTTGAACCGAAGATTCGAAGCAGTGGAGCGTGATCGGTCTGCAGAGTAAAATGGCGACCGAACAGCATTTTATGGAACTTGGTCGCAGCGAAGATGATCGCGAGTCCCTCTCGATCCGGTTGGCTATAGCCTTGCTCTGCAGGTGTCAGCGCTCTGGATGCATGCTGGACTACTTTCAGCGACCCATCTGGAAATTTGTGGCTGATGGTCGCACCAATGCCCACTGACGATGCATCTGCGGCTACTACTATGGGGAGCTGTGGATTGTAGTGTGTCAGCAACAAGTCGGACTGGAGAATCTGCTTGAAGGTAGTGAAAGATTTTTCACACTCCGCCGTCCAGGCGAACTTATTGTCGGCTTTGAGCAGCTCATCGAGCGGATATCGAAGCTTGCGCATACTCGGGACGAATTTCCCGTAATAATTGATCGCCCCCAAGAACGAGCGAACTTCCGAAACGTTTTTCGGCACTGGCATATTGCAGATGGCTTCGACTTTGGCTGGATCCGGACGTAAACCATGCTCATCGATGAGGTGTCCAACGTATTTTATCCGTCGCTGGCCGAACGAGCACTTTTCGGCTTTGATGGTGAATCCGAAATCCTGAATGCGATGAAGAACTGCTTGAAGGTTGCGTTTGTGGTCTTCTTCGTCGACTCCGCCGACCAAAACGTCATCGAGGTACCCCGAAGTGCGTTCGAGACCAGCAAGCATCGTGTCTACGAGTTGCTGAAATGCTCCGGGTGCTGCTTTGACTCCTGATGGAAGTCGATTATACCTGTAGAGTCCTCGATGAGTGTTGATTCAGCTTTCGTCCACTTCTACTTGCAAGAAGGCGTCTGACAAGTCTATTTGGCTGAAGACCTTGCAATTCGCCAGCTTGGCGAAGATGTCCTCCGGTAAAGGAAGCGGATACTGGTGCGGCTGAAGAGCGTCGTTGAGGCCCGTGGAGTAGTCACCACATATGCGGATTGCGCCACTTGCTTTCCGCACAACGACAATGGGAGCGGCCCACTCTGAAAAGTCGACCGGTGTGATGATGTTGGAACTTTCTAGCCGATCCAGCTCGGCGTCGACGGTGCTGTACATGGCGTAAGCCACGGGTCTTTTCGGTCGGAACACTGGTGATCTGCCTTCCTTCAGCGTAAACTTTAATTTCGCCTTCGTACACATCCCTGGTGCATCGCTGAAGACTTTCGGGAAGGCTGCTTTGAAAGAGTTGACGGTCGTTGAATGACTGCGGACCTGATTGCAAAATTGGTCCATAGGCACCGACCCGAGATCGAAAGCGTCGATGAGATCGAGCCCGAGCAGGTTAAGCTCCTGCTTTACGATGAAAAATCGACCGATGTGCTTCCTCCCCTTGATGACCACTTCGCAGCTACACTGGAACTCCAGCTTCAAGGGCTTGCCGGACGCTGTGGCGGCTTGCAATATAGCCGGACTTCCCGCAGGTTTCCCGATTCTCTGCCATGTCTGCTTGGAAATGATGCTGATATCCGACGCAGTATCGAGTTGCAGGCTGACCTGCCTGCCGTTCACCTCCGCTTTCACGAATCTTCTTCGCTTCCGGACGTTCTTCACCTGTACGCTTCGTGTTGCCGCTTTCTTGGACAAGAACCGCTTATTTGGAGACTTGAGCTTCTTCGCACTGGAACAGTATCCGTCTTTGTGACCATGTTGCCCACAGTCATTGCACCGATGTTTCTGGAACGGATAGTCCTTGGAGTAATGCATAGCACCGCAGCTCCAGCAAGGCGTTGCTGGACCGGTGCTCTTCTGGTTTCTGCCGGATCTCGACTCCGGCGAAGCTCTTCCGAAACGAAAACTCCTGTTGTACTGCTTCTTTACTTGCTGCACTCCTGCAGACGAAGACACTGTCTCTATCATCGCCGTGTCGTGTTTGATGTTCAGAAGCCGCTGACATTCGTCCGAAATGTGCTCCAGGGTTATATCGTTCCGCTCTTCAATGCGACTGAGCAACCTCTGGTGACTTCGCTCGGTTGAACTGACGTGGCTTGCAATGGTGTCGATTGATCGAAAGGTGCAGCAAGCGATGATGGCATCTGTGCCACTGGTGCAGATGGTGTTGGAAGTGCAGAAGGACATGATGGTTGAGGCTGACTTGGTTGGTGCAGATTCCAGGCTTGCAAAAGGATGTCCAGCGGCAATTGTTGATTGCTTGTCCTGGACGGGGTCGTCCCGGATGTTGCCACTCTGCCGGCGCTGGTTCGGTTACGTAACTGGTTAATGTGCGACCGAAGCATACGCCTGTCTTCCACCCACACGTTAAACATTACGTTTCCAATTCGCTCCAAGACTACCGCAGCTGCCCATCTCCAGGAATTGTTGGTGTGCACCTTGGCGTAGACTGGATCACCTTTTTTAAATGACCTTGATCCTGAGTGGTCGTTCACTTCCGGAACGGTTGGCGGACGAAGTAGGTCCAGGCTGGTCCGTATTCTGCGCCCAAATATAACTTCGGACGGAGATTTACCTTGTGGAGCTGAAGGATTGGGTGTGGAACGGTAGGTCATCAAGAAAGTGTCCAGTGCCTCTTGGATGGCTCCTTTCCCCTCACGGATTTTTTTAATTGCTCGCTTGAAGGTGTCCACAAAGCGTTCTGCCTGCCCGTTGGATTGCGGATGAAACGGCGCTGTGGTCACGTGATTGACACCGTTCTCCAAACAAAACTGAGCGAACTCGGCACTGGTAAATTGCGTACCGTTATCACTGACTAGCGTCTCGGGCATGCCAAGGCGAGCGAAGAGACTCCGCAGGATACAGATGGTAGCTGAGGTAGTGATCGATTTGGTTCGGACGATTTCCACCCACTTGGAATGCGAGTCGATGCCCAGCAAGAAGTAATCGCCCTCGATCGGGCCAGCGTAGTCGATGTGAACACGCTGCCATGGGTGCGTTGATTTGGGCCACGACAGCGGCGCTGATTTGGGCGGACTTTTGGCTGCAGCTGCGCAACTGTTGCATGCTTTGACGTGCGCAGCGATGTCCGCATCAATCGACGGCCAGTAAACATAGCTTCGCGCAATCGCCTTCATGCGCTGGATCCCCGGATGGCCACGATGAAGATGGTGGAGGCAACGCATCCGGAATTTCGCTGGAATGACAAGGCGTTCAGCAAACATGATGCACCCTTGAACCGTTGATAATGAGTCGCAAAGGTCGAAGAACCGCTGAACCTTTTGATCTGTGATGGCTTTCTTTGATTGCGGCCAGCCATGCTGAATGAAGCGGTAGACCTTGTTAAGTACTGGGTCGGAACGGGTGGCTTGCTGAATTGCCCTGAAATGGAGAGGAAGTGCTTCAACTGCATCTAAAACGATGGATCTTACATCATTCTCCGTGATGACGCTTGCTACGACGAAGTCTTCCTCCGGCTTGACGTGCTGGTTAATCAGCCGCGACAGGATGTCGGCGTTCCCGAACTTATCGGTACTGATGTAGACGATCTCGAAGTCGTAGAGGAGAAGTTGCAGTGCCCACCGCTGCAATCGATTCGCCGTGTAAACTGGAATGCCTTTCTTTGAACCGAAGATTCGAAGCAGTGGAGCGTGATCGGTCTGCAGAGTAAAATGGCGACCGAACAGCATTTTATGGAACTTGGTCGCAGCGAAGATGATCGCGAGTCCCTCTCGATCCGGTTGGCTATAGCCTTGCTCTGCAGGTGTCAGCGCTCTGGATGCATGCTGGACTACTTTCAGCGACCCATCTGGAAATTTGTGGCTGATGGTCGCACCAATGCCCACTGACGATGCATCCGCGGCTACTACTATGGGGAGCTGTGGATTGTAGTGTGTCAGCAACAAGTCGGACTGGAGAATCTGCTTGAAGGTAGTGAAAGATTTTTCACACTCCGCCGTCCAGGCGAACTTATTGTCGGCTTTGAGCAGCTCATCGAGCGGATATCGAAGCTTGCGCATACTCAGGGACGAATTTCCCGTAATAATTGATCGCCCCAAGAACGAGCGAACTTCCGAAACGTTTTTCGGCACTGGCATATTGCAGATGGCTTCGACTTTGGCTGGATCCGGACGTAAACCATGCTCATCGATGAGGTGTCCAACGTATTTTATCCGTCGCTGGCCGAACGAGCACTTTTCGGCTTTGATGGTGAATCCGAAATCCTGAATGCGATGAAGAACTGCTTGAAGGTTGCGTTTGTGGTCTTCTTCGTCGACTCCGCCGACCAAAACGTCATCGAGGTACCCCGAAGTGCGTTCGAGACCAGCAAGCATCGTGTCTACGAGCTGCTGAAATGCTCCGGGTGCTGCTTTGACTCCTGGTGGAAGCCGATTATACCTGTAGAGTCCTCGATGAGTGTTGATGGTGAGCATCTCCCGACAGCTTTCGTCCACTTCTACTTGCAAGAAGGCGTCTGACAAGTCTATTTGGCTGAAGACCTTGCAATTCGCCAGCTTGGCGAAGATGTCCTCCGGTAAAGGAAGCGGATACTGGTGCGGCTGAAGAGCGTCGTTGAGGCCCGTGGAGTAGTCACCACATATGCGGATTGCGCCACTTGCTTTCCGCACAACGACAATGGGAGCGGCCCACTCTGAAAAGTCGACCGGTGTGATGATGTTGGAACTTTCTAGCCGATCCAGCTCGGCGTCGACGGTGCTGTACATGGCGTAAGCCACGGGTCTTTTCGGTCGGAACACTGGTGATCTGCCTTCCTTCAGCGTAAACTTTACTTTCGCCTTCGTACACATCCCTGGTGCATCGCTGAAGACTTCCGGGAAGGCTGCTTTGAAAGAGTTGACGGTCTTAGAATGGCCGCGGACCTGACTGCAAAATTGGTCCACAGGCACCGACCCGAGATCGAAAGCATCGATGAGATCGAGCCCGAGCAAGTTAAGCTTCTGCTTTACGATGACAAATCGACCGATGCGCTTCTTCCCATTGATGACCACTTTGCAGCTACACTGGAACTCCAGCTTCAATGGCTTGCCGGACGCTGTGGCGGCTTGCAATATAGCCGGACTTCCCGCAGGTTTCCCGATTCTTTGCCATGTCTGCTTGGAAATGATGCTGATATCCGACGCAGTATCGAGTTGCAGGCTGACCTGCCTGCCGTTCACCTCCGCTTTCACGAATCTTCTTCGCTTCCGGACGTTCTTCACCTGTACGCTTCGTGTTGCCGCTTTCTTGGACAAGAACCGCTTATTTGGAGACTTGAGCTTCTTCGCACTGGAACAGTATCCGTCTTTGTGACCATGTTGCCCACAGTCATTGCACCGATGTTTCTGGAACGGACAGTCCTTGGAGTAGTGCATAGCACCGCAGCTCCAGCAAGGTGTTGCTGGACCGGTACTCTTCTGGTTTCTGCCGGATCTTGACTCCGGCGAAGCTCTTCCGGAACGAAAACTCCTGTTATACTGCTTCTTTACTTGCTGCACTCCTGCCGACGAAGACGCTGTCTCTATCATCGCCGTGTCGTGTTTGATGTTCAGAAGCCGCTGACATTCGTCCGAAATGTGCTCCAGGGTTATATCGTTCCGCTCTTCAATGCGGCTGAGCAACCTCGTCCTGATTTCCGCATCACTTTCCGCCTTCAACCCACAAACAAACACGAGGCACTTGAATTGATCCTCCGATAGCTTCCCCAACTCGAACTCGACACAGAGTTTGTTCACCCGGCAGGCGAACGTTTTGTAGTCCTCGGCGGCTTGCTTTGTGACTTGCAAGCACCGATATCGCCTGCTGATCACGGACTCTGGCATGCCGAACAAACTTTTCAGTTTATTCACTGTGTCGTCAAATCGGATTTCGTTAGGGCTTTTCGGTAGGATGTAACTGGTGTACCTCTCGTGCTCCGATGGGCCCAGCTTCCGTAGCAGCAGTCTCACCTTGGCTTCATCGTCGAGTCGAACGGCGTCTTTAGCGAAAAGATCTTCGTACCGCACGTACCATCCAGCAAAGGTTACGTTTTGATCCGGCTCATACCGGAATTCGCGGATGTTACTCGCTAGCGAATCGAGAATTTGCTCCGGATTTGGCGGTACATGAACACTGATCGCCGACAAGGCCGTCCGGAACATTTCCTCCTGCTGCTTCAAAAACGCCTGCTGCTGCTGAAATTGTAGGTTGAACTGCTGCTGCATCTGCTGGAAGAAGTGCAGCATCATCGGATCAATCGACGAAACATTTGATTGCACTTGCTGCTGTTGACCCAGTGGTACGTGTGTACTGGCTTGGGAAACACTGGGTTGGAATAATCCTGGTCGAATGATTGGATTCGGCGGCGGCTGCTGATTCTGCATTGGCACTCCCGGCTGCTGAAATTGACTCTGCTGTGTCTGCTGCAGTCCATTTACCGGCGGCACTGATCCCGACGGGTTATCACCGGGAGGCGAAAACATGCCGGCTTCTGAAATTTTCCGCCTCTTCCGTGATGGAAACACTTTCACTGCACTCGCGCGGAAATGTTCTCAATATCAACTTTTTCTCATTACTATGTCTGAAACTTGATTATGCATATGTACAACATTTGATAGATTTAGTTCGGAAAAGGTATTGGAGGGTAACCGCCCCTTCGGTGGGGTTTGATCCCACGACCCCAGTTCGCATGACAGGTGCTTTCCCTACTAAGCTACAAAGGACGTCCGTCGTCCACCGCAGCTTAGCGGGTACTGATGAAACCAAATTCCCAGCACCAGGTACCAGCCGATCTCTCGCAATACATTTTCAGAACTAACTCTCTCAAATGTATTTTTGTACACATCATGTCAACCAAGTCAACTTTTTCTCGTCGCCAACTTTTTCCAACTTTTTCTCGTCGCCACTGTTATGTACGCGCCGACGGGGTGTTCGAGTGCATCGTTGCACATAAGTTAAACGCGCACATACAAAATAAACATATTAAAAACTTTATTAGAAGACGAACTAAAACATAAACAAACATTCGCAAGAAGCGTGCGGACTGAATACATAACAAAACATAA
This sequence comes from Armigeres subalbatus, assembly GCF_024139115.2. NCBI lineage: Eukaryota > Metazoa > Arthropoda > Insecta > Diptera > Culicidae > Armigeres > Armigeres subalbatus. The sequence goes on from NC_085139.1 coordinate 63,371,507, forward strand.
TGGCAGAGTATTGTTGTTGTTCTTGCTATCGCGCATCAACGGGTAGCAGACGAGCTGCTACCAGTGAGCAAGCAGTGTTGGTGATGGTAGTGTTGTTGGTGGTTCAGTGGTTCCCAACATTATGCTAGAACCATGCAGAACGGTTGCCAGAAAACAATGACAGTTGACGGAAGAAAGAAGTGCTGCTAGTTTTACAGCGCTGGTTTTTCGGATTTGTGCGGAATGCATAATACACATGGTCAAGCAGTTTGCATGCTCCACCAGCAGCGGCACGAACACTCAATTTATTCGACCAACAATATCACGCACGACAATATCCAACCGAGCAGCCAACTAACAACTTCACCCACTGTCAAACAAAGCAACAACCGAAGTATTTTCGTGGGGTCGGAGTCAATGTTGGTCCAACGTGTTTAAGCGTGTTTACGCTTTACGGAAACACATAAATAAAGTTAAAAAAATAACGTTATATTGCACATGGTGTCACTTGTCGGCTTGTGGTGATTTTTGAGACCGAATTTGTTTGAGACTTATTTTTTTGCCTTTCTCGTACAACAAAGTTGTACCGAAAGGCTATCATTTGACTCCAAAATCGAAATTTTTATAGAAGTCTCGGGGACCCATGATGTTATAGATTCTACAACATTCCCCAGAAAACCATTCCCCAGAAAACCGTTCCCCAGAAAACCACTTCCCAGAATGCACCATTCCCCAGAAAACCATTTCCCAGAATGAAACATTCCCCCGAAAACCATTCCCCAGAATGCACCATATCCCAGAATTTTTTTCATACCTTTAAAAGACTCCTGCAATGAAAAAAAAGATTTTCTAACAGGTGGCAACTAAAAAACCGGAATGAAAGAATGGCTCGGGGAAAAAAACACTCATTTGCCTTTTCCGAGCAAATGCGTATTTTGAAAGAAGGAATCATCCATTCTTCTTCTTATTGACATTACATCCCCACACTGGCACTTCCAAAGTTATTAACTGCGAGATTTCTAAGCCAGGTTACCATTTTTGCATTCGTATATCATGATACTTTTATGCCCAGGTAAATCGAGACAATTTCCAATTCGAAAATTGCTTAGCCAAAATGACCTGTCAGTCGCGCTACTGTTAGGGTGAAATCAGGAGTGATTCAGTTTGATTCTAAATTTTCGACCACTATTCTAGTTTGAATCTGGAGCAAAATAGAACAAACTCGCTGGTCTCCCCAGCAGTGTTCCATTCATGTTTTTCAAATTTTCAATTAATTGAAATCATTATGTTACTGCCAAGAAAGGCGCCGGAATTGCAAAGTGGATTGATCCGTAGGCGTCATTTTATCTACGGATCAATCCACTTTGCAATTCCGGCGCCTTTCTTCAATCCACTTTGCAACTCCATACACCAAAACAATTGAAAAATATTTGAATCTCGTGATTCAATCGTGGTTCAAATCTGCAGAAAATAGAACGGAGCGTTATACCAGTTTTATTTTTTTGACAGTTGACTGGTATAAAAACTGAATCTAGAACAGCTGCTGGGAAATTCAATGTTTCAGATTCATATTCAAACCAGGGGGGTAATATACGGTGCATCGCGCCTCCTCTGCATATAGTATGAAGCAAATGTAAATAAACAATCCCACAATTTTTTCGTTAGTCAGCAGTAGTGTAGGTTAACCAATATCCTACAAGATTCCAGTTCGAAAAATGTTACACTTGCCAAGCGGGGTGGCCCAGGGTGGCCCGCCTTTCCCAAGCGGCGAGGCCCGGATAACACTAATGACACACTGGTGGTATTCGTACCATGGTACAAGTTGTACCACTAGTGTGTCACCTTGTACCATGCTGGTACAACGTGGAAAACCATGGTACAATATGTACTAGGGTATATAACCGTGGTACTTGTACCACCAGTGTGTCTTTAGTATAATACATCTTAGGTAGGCTTGATTTGTTCGTGGATGACAGGCTTACTCCCCTGATTCAAACTGACAGCCCCGAACGATTTGAATCACTACTGATTTCACTCTTAGTGACTACAACTTGACTGTGGCTCGGATATAACGATCATCACAGAGCAGAACTGGAAGAAATGCGAATCACCTGATCTCATGGATCGGGGCACAACGTCAATACGGAACTTGCTACGTTACATCTGTAAAAGGGTTAAATCTGCTGGGCCTGAACTTCATGAACGCTTTTGACGTTTGGACAAAGCCATTGACGACCATTTGTAATCAGGTAAATTGTTCCAATAATTACGATTCGAACGACTGGTACCTTACCAGATTTCCTGAAGTTTTCAGTGATTCACTCGTGCATTGTCGCAAAACGAAGGTGAAATTGTATCTGAAACCTGATGCACAACCGGTGTTTAAGCCAAAAAGACCCGTGCCTTTCCACGCTATACCTAAACTGCCGTGAATCGCATATTTGTCCCATATGAATAGGAAACTCAGCAAAGATGGGACAGATATGCGATTCACGGCAGTAAAGTCAATAACGAGTTGGACAGACTGCAACAACTAAACATCATCGAACCAGTGGATTATTCTGACTGGGCAGCTCCAATTGGGTCCTAAAATGAAGAATCGATATTCGATTTTCTTTCAGGGAACGATGAAGGTAATCATCCTGAACATGTCAGTTTTTCTTTCGACTCAAAAATCGAAAAGAACATTGTTTAATTTGAAATTGAAAAATAGATGAAAAATGCTTCCTCGACATTTTCGGTCTTGTTTGACGTACGGATTCAAACGCACTAGCAAAACACCGCAGGGCACTTGACTCAACCTTTGACAGTTAATATATGGGGCTGACGTTTTGGGCTGATGGTTCATTCGTTCTGAAATGTTGCACAGCCCAAAATTTGCCTTAAAATGTCTTAAACACAAAAATATTATTTTTACTGATTTAGAATTTTACTAGAATTTTTATAACAACGGTTCAAGTATTCTTGACCGATGCACTATCGTTTGCAACCATAAACGAGGTAGGGCTTTAGGACCCAATTGTCTCGGTCCAGAAACCAGAAGGAAAAGTTCGAGTCTGCGCCGATTACCCCACCACTTTCCACTTCCTACAGCGGAGGACATATTTTCCAAGCTATCTGGTAGCAAAGTATTCAGCATAATCGATTTATCGGACGCCTACCTTCAGGTCGAGGTGGACGACTGATTAACACTCATCGGGGGTTTTATCAGTTCAACCGCCTGCCTCCAGGGGTCAAATCGGCACCCGGAGCCTTTCAGCAGCTGATGAGCAAGATGATTGCTGGGCTCGAAGGTGTGGAAAATTTCTTGGATGATTTTCTAATCCACAGCGAGAATAAAGAACAACATGATCGCATATTAGAAAAGCTAGCTATTCAAGAATATGGATTTCATCTGCGTCTCGGTTACATAGGATTCATCATCAATGCTGATGGTATTAAACCTGATCCTGAAAAAGCAGATGCCATTGCAAACATGCCGCCACCAAAAGACGTCAGCGAACTCCGATCGTTCCTCGGAGCGGCCAACTTTTATGGAAAAATTATCCACGATATTCATCGAATCAGACAGCCATTGGATGAAGGACAGGAAGTTTTCGTGGAATAGTCAGTGTCAGAATGCATTCGAGAGCATCAAGAGTGTGTTACAGTCAGATTTATTGCTTACGCACTACAACCCAAACCTTGAGCTAATCGTTGCAGGTGATGCTTCAAAAACAGGGATCGGTGCTATCATAATGCATCGTTTCCCGGATGGAAAAATCAAAGCTGTTGCACATGCTTCGAAAACGCTAAATTCTACCGAACAGAAATACAGCCAGGTAGAGAAAGAAGCAATGGCGTTGGTTTTTGCTGTGACGAAATTTCGAAGAATGCTGCTAGGCCGAAAGTTTACACTACAGACAGATCACCAACCTCTACTTAGGATTTTCGGATCCAAAAAGGGTATCCCTATGCAACGATGGGCATTATCGCTGCTCGGGGTCGATTTCAAAGTGGAGTACATTGCAACAGAGAAATTCGGGTATGCAGACGTGCTTTCTAGGCTGATAAGCAATCATCAGAAACTGGAGGAGAAGTTGAAGACGACCTTGAAGACGACATCAATGCAACGCTAGCGGATCGTCTGATATCACTGCCGGTGAATTTCAAAATGGTTAAAGCAGCAACGAAAAAGGACGCCCTACTCCAACAGGTTATGCAACATATCGACAACTATTGGCCGAATAGTGACAAGATCAAGGACCGAATCTCTGTCCGTAGTTAACGGATGCATCATGATGAACGAACTTGTAGTAATTCCAGGATGCTATCAGCACCGGGTTCTCAAACTATTGCATAGTGCCTGAAACTTGATTATGCATATGTACAACATGTGATAGATTTAGTTCGGAAAAGGTATTGGAGGGTAACCGCCCCTTCGGTGGGGTTTGATCCCACCCCTATCAAACCCCACCGAAGGGGCGGTTACCCTCCAATACCTTTTCCGAACTAAATCTATCATGTTGTACATATGCATAATCATGTTTCAGACATAGTAATTAATTTCCACTCCGGGTGGCTTAATACCCGGCATATAGGCAATTAACTTTGAATGTACTACAGTATACCCCCGCTGATCCGACAAATGTATGGCCGGACTATCGGGTTTCTCTCGTTAATCCGACTGTCAAATCCATACAAATGAACCAAAACAAAATCACAGCACAAATTTGAAAACTGACAGCATAATGTGTTTAAATGGGTGTTGATACTTTTTAATCCGGAAAATTCCGAATTAGCGAGATCCGGACTAACGAGTCGTCGGACTAGCGAGGTCCGGATAAGCGGGGGATACTGTATTGCACAGTAGTCATCAAGGCATCGAACGAACCAAAGCTGTCGCTCGTAGCGTAGTCTACTGGGCAAACATCGATGACGATATTCTAAATATGTGCGTCGGTGTTATATTTGTGCTAGTACTGCAAAATCCCCACCTCATAATCAACCCCAACCATGGCCACGTGCAAATGGACCGTGGAAAAGGATTCATCTGGACTATGCAGGGCTACTTGACGGAGTGTATTACTTAGTAATTGTGGATTCATGCTCCAAATGGCCAAAAATATTCCAGACCCGATTGACGACTGCACAAGTAACAATCAGATTTCTTCGGGAAACCTTTGCTAGGTTTGGTATTCCGGAGACAACGGGACGCAGTTCTGCAGTACAGAATTCAAGAAAATGTGTGAACAATTGGGAATCATCCACATACGTACGGCACCATATCACCCACAGTCGAATGGCCTGGCCGAACGCTTTGTCGACACCCTTAAAAGATCACTTGGGAAAACCGTTGAGGGGGAAGAACTTCCATCAATCGAAGCACTCCAGATGTTTCTACAAGTACAGTGATCGTTCGCTAATTGGGGCACGACCTCACCCCAACTAGCGAATGCCGTTCGCTAATTGGGGCGGTTTGACAAGCGTCAATGTTTATTTTTTGCATTGAACAAAAGAAAATGTATACGCCAAAAAGTATCGATCCCGCCAAACACGGAAACAAAACGTCAACGCGTTTTTGACAACACATTCTGACGTTCAGCTGCTTTTTAATTGGGTTTCGCCCCAATTAGCGAACCCCCAACTAAAAAGCGCCCCAACTAGAAAAACCCCAATTAGCGAACGTTCACTGTATATCGTTCTACACCTAGCGCAGTGCTAGCTGGAAAGTCACCATCAGGAGAAATGTTAGGAAGACCAATGAGGACCACATTAGATCTCCTTCGACCATCAGTATTCCACAGTAAGTCAGACAGACAAAATCCTAAGTTCACCGCGGGTTCTGTTGTCTATGCTAAGGTGTATAAGAATTCGGAAAAATGGATATGGGCTCCTGGAACAGTTATTGAAGCTATTGGAGAAGTCAACTACAATATTCTGCTTAATCAGCAAGTAGGCAGAAAGAAGCTTATTAGATCTCATGTGAACCAGCTGCGATCTAGATACGACGGCGAGATTAAACCGTTATCAATATCGACTCCGTTCGAAATCCTAGTGAACGATTTCGATCTAAGGCAACACGATCCAGTCCAGCAAAATGATTCACCAAGAAATGCATTGGCGAATGAACCGGGGTCAGCTAGTGGCTGTGGAATTCCAGAAGACAGCACAGATAGTGAAAAGTTTTTTGAAGCTGTTTCCAATCAAGCAACCGGCCTTTCACCAACAGTTAAATCTCCCAGACCTTCAAGGACATGGCGGCGTCCCAAACAACTGGAAGACTACGTCGTCGGTTAAGAATAAAGGGGGAGATACTACCAGAGCCTAACGACAACCCTGACATCAATCGTTATACGGATTCGATGTCAGTGTGTGTACGCCGTCACTTGGCGTGAAAAAGAAAAAAATGTTGAGTATTTGATTGACTGTGGTAGCCCATATGGCATAACGGGGGTAGCCCATATGGCATAACGAGTTAAATGTACTACCGTCAAACGGGGTGACTTGCAACACTTGGGTTTTCCACAAGTTTTTGATTTTTTTACAATAAAATATACTTGTCATAAGACGAGTTTGTACAATCCCATTGAATTCCACCACTTATTGTATCTTGACAGATTCGTATTTCGACCTCAACAGTAAGGCCGTCTTCAGTGTCTCGTACTTGACTCGACTTCGAGTCAAGTCGAGTCGAGTCAAGTACGAGACACTGAAGACGGCCTTACTGTTGAGGTCGAAATACGTATCTGTCAAGATACAATCAAGTGGTGGAATTCAATGGGATTGTACAAACTCGTCTTATGACAAGTGAAATCATTCCACTAAGAAGCTCAAAATAATTTTCTTAACAAAATATACCCAAACATCGACCTATGTCATCACGCATCCCTAGTTTACATTGTATTTGTTGTGCCTAGTTGGTATTTAAGTGAAAATATAACTCACTGTTGTTTTTTTGTATTATTTTGTGGAACTGTTTCGTTAATTGAAAGTGGAACGTCGTAAATCGTAAGTTCGTGTAGCAAATTAAAAATGATTTCCCCAAAATCGAGCCCCTCTCCAGTTACAGTACCTAATAAGGTATGTAATTCCGCAAAAACTATAAAATAATAAAATTGTTTGTTTTTGAAACTTTTTTGGAAATTTGTCCTCCTGCAAATTTGTCCTGACTTGCAACAGCTGATACACGATAGTTTATTTTTCAAAAACTGCTGATTCAGTTTTCAAATTTTTTTTTTTTCAAACTAGCATTGATTTTATCTTGTAATCTTGTAATCTTCTTGTAATATCAACGCACCCTCTGACCATAGCCTATCTGCGTTGTATTTAAATACCGCTGAGCGATACGTCTACTGGGCAACACGTCCGGTGTGCACTGCACTAAGATCTCCTTAGATGCAACCGGACCGAGATCTTACTTAAGGCTCCCAAGGGTCCGTTTCGTTGTGATATGTTGCCATAAAATAGAAATATATGCACTTGCTTTTCTAATCTACGGGAATATTTTAATTTACTAATGATATTGATTAGTGACAAGTAAATTCATTCATCGATCAGATTAGAACGAGCTCAGTGCAATTAAAATATAAACGTAATACTTATCTGCAATTCACAGAAGATGTTGGGATTGTCCTTGAAGTAATCACGTTGTGAACACAGACTTCCTGTATTGACGGTGGTTGTTATGAATATGAATACCACTGCTGATACCGGAACAATAAGATTTTCTTCATCACTGGTCGTCTGGAAAGAGGTAGATAAAAGAAATGGGCCGCTTTCACTCGCCGGCCCGCAAAACATTAGTAAGTAATCTTAATACAAAGTAATCTTACTACAAAGACAAAAATACAGTTCTAATAATTCTGTCTTATTAATGGATATCACACATGCCCATCTGATACTCAACTTAACCAAAAACATATCCTCAATACTTAATAAAATGATAACTGTATATAGTTTCTATTATTGTCCATATATACCTACTATTCAATCTAGGATTCCAAATCGGATAAATTAATTCAGTTGCTAACTAAAAGCTTATCCTCAACGCTTTGGCTGTCAATAGTCTCCACAATATGAACCTTAAAGGTTATAACTTTGTTCAATCCTACATCTGTTTATATTAAAACTCAATCCTAACTGCCCTGAAACCGCTTTCAACACATAACTGCCCTGAGCACAGCCACTACATGCGACCCACAGGACCCCAATCGAGGACGACTCTACACTATACCGTTGTGAGCTTACACCTCTCCTGGGCTGTGCGACGCTGAAAACATGCTCCTAACGTTTGATGCCTAAAAATAAAAATAATTAAACTAATTACACTAAATCTTACACTTTTGATCGAACCCGGCTGACATTCGCGTTAAACAATGTGTTCCATGAGTGCTGATCACTCATGATAACGCCCTGAATCGGCGAATAAAATTCAGTTTAACGCAGAGTTTAAACCTCTCTTGTGCTAAGTAATGCTGAAAACCTAACTTCTAGGAATTTGATTCGTAGAAACAAATTATACTGAAATTGGTGCGTGGAAAAATAAGTTATACTATTAGCTAATTTAGTTAAACCCTGACTACCCCACATTATACTGGCCCGTTTGGAGTCATCCAGTGGCACTTGGTCTTAGCATTCGTTTTCTTTTTAAATTCTATAACAATTCACCACGCTTACCCCCATATTAGTAATATGTAGAACGAATGCTTGACTATTACTATACTAAGTATAGTAAAAGACCGGAAGTAATAATTGGGCCAACCACCACCTTCAAACTAGCATTGATTTTATGTTAAAGAATTCCTTTATCATGCCGCGAAACTACAAGAAACATTATGATATTATTTTCATATTTTTATTATTGATATACTTCTGATTATATGTCTAATCACTAATATTAGGACACATTCAAAGTATCATGTACTAGTAGAATGAATAAATCCTTTTAATTCAGAATTATTGAGAGAGAAACTTGAAAAGTGTTGCAATTCACCCCGTTACCCCACGGACGGTAACTTATTAATAAAATATCGATGTATATATCACATAGAACCGTGTCTCCGTAAAGTGTTTTAGGACCATCTTTGGCGGTGTGCAAGAAGACGTTGTGTGGCGGCGAAGAATGAACCACGAGCTCGCCCAGCTCTACGGAGAACCCAGTATCCAGAAAGTAGCTAAAGCCGGGAGGGTACGATGGGCAGGCCATGTTGCAAGAATGCCGGCCAGCAACCCTACAAAGATGGTGTTCGCTTCCCATCCGGCAGGTACGAGACGGTGTAGAGCGCAGCGAGCGAGGTGGGCTGACCAGGTACAGAACAACTTGGCGAGCGTGGGGCGCATTCGAGGATGGAGAGATGCGGCCTCGAACCGTGTATTGTGGCGTCAAATTGTTGATTCAGTGTAAACTAAATAAATGAAAATAAAATTGTGAGGCCAGGTAAAGTGGTAAAGAGGTAAAAGTTACCAGCACCAGATACATTTTGTGAGAAATGCACTTAAAGAAAATCTTCTATTTTTTCAGAACTTATTTGTTACCAAAGTTTAGTTTGCTAACTGTTACTAAAATAAACAAACGGTGATGGTCTTTCGTGTCTGCTATTCAACATCGCTTTGGAAGGGGTAATACGAAGAGCAGGGATTAACACGAGTGGTACAATTTTCAACAAGTCCGTCCAGCAATTTGGCTTCGCCGACGACATAGATATTATGGCACGTAACTTTGAGAAGATGGAGGAAGCCTACATCAGACTGAAGAGGGAAGCTTAGCGGATCGGACTAGTCATCAACACGTTGAAGACGAAGCACATGATAGGAAGAGGTTCAAGAGAAGACAATGTGAGCCACCCACCGCGAGTTGGCATCGGTGGTGACGAAATCGAGGCGGTAGAAGAATTTGTGTACTTGGGCTCACTGGTGACTGCCGAAAATGATACCCGCAGAGAAATTCGGAGACGCATAGTGGCTGGAAATCGTACATACTTTGGACTCCGCAAGACGCTCCGATTGAATAGAGTTCGCCGCCGTACCAAACTGACAATCTACATAACGCTCATTAGACCGGTAGTCCTCTACGGACACGAGACCTAGACGATGCTCGTGGAGGACCAACGCGCACTCGGAATTTTCGAAAGGAAAGTGCTGCGTACCATCTAGGGTGGGGTGCAGATGGCGGACGGTACGTGGAGGAGGCGAATGAACCACGAGTTGCATCAGCTGTTGGGAGAACCATCCATCGTTCACACCGCGAAAATCGGACGACTGCGGTGGGCCGGGCACGTAGCCAGAATGTCGGACAGTAACCCGGTGAAAATAGTTCTCGACAACGATCCGCGGGAACAAGAAGGCGAGGTGCACAGCGGGCAAGGTGGATCGATCAGGTGGAGGACGATTGGCGGACCCTCCGCAGACTGCGTGGTTGGCGAAGTGCAGACATGGACCGAGCTGAATAGAGAAGACTTTTATGTGCAGCACAGGCCACTCCGGCATTAGCCTGGTAATAAAAAAAAATCATTTGGTGCTGGGTATCTTGCGTGGACGCGTCGTGCACGCAGCTTGAAAAAACGCTACGTGGGTATCGGCCGTATTATCGTTTAAGCTCTGCTTTCCGTTGGTGCAACACTATAAACAGTAGCCACTCAGGTAAGTAAAGAAGTCCCTAGTTTCGATTGACTTTATCACAATTTATTTCTTGGAAACAACATAGATTTATAACTTAACCTTCTAGTGCACTCACTGCACTGAATTGCTTAACCAATCGGCCACAACTTGCTGGTTGCGGGATAACCAATTTATATTGTTTTGGATGTTCTCCAGAGCTTGAACTCTCGCTGCAGCACCTGCTCCCGCGTCCGGATTCCTGCCGAAGAAGTCCTCCAGTTCCATCAATCGTATGCGCGTCGAAAAGCGACCGGTAATGGAAGGAATCATCCGGCCAAGGTTTCGTTCTCCCAGCGTGTAGCGACTGACCAATCGATCCCAATTGACTCTCACGTGGTCCCATGTCTCTTGCTCTCCATGCTTGTTGGCAGCGATGTTCTGAATGCACGTCAGATGATCCTGCTCACGCACCAATTGCGGATCCCAAGCTTCTTCCAAGAAGCGACGTAGAACCTTTGCATCCGGGAAGGCAGCCAAGGCGCTCATCAGCTTGGTTTTTTCGTTTGCATCGACTTCCGCGCGGAAACGTTCTTTGACTTTTTCCCAGTCGGTGACGTTTGCGGATTTCTGTACACCGTAGTAATACACAACGGTACGAAGATCAGGATGGATATAGGTACTATCATTGTCCAGCCACTCGCGGAACATTTGGTAGGCTTTTTCCAGGCATCCGGCATGACCGAATGAGCAAGCCAAGTCCAGGACGGTCGTACGAAGACGGCTATGAAGGAAAATGGTTAGTTTGTAAGTACGTTTCATACAATTAAATCTTACTTTTTCATATGATCCTCTCCAACTACATCCCAGCCAACAGTTTCGTAAGCACGTTGGACCAGTACTTGGACATATGACTGTAAATATAGTAATGTATTCGCTTAAATAATCATGATATGTTAGCTAAAGAATATTTGATGCTACTCACAGTAATATCATCGTAGGATGAGAAATCGTAGATTAAATTACGGATGGTCTTCATTTTGCTGGAAACAGCTGCCCAAGGTACGTACTCGGTTTCCTGCTTCAAAAATTCGGTCAGCCCTAGTGCCAAATCGTATCTAAGTTGAGAAGCGTCTGCTAGGGCGAAAGCATCGTTGAGTAGTCCAGTGCGATCACCAATGCTGAATGCGTTAACATCTCCCACGAGCAGCTCGCTGAACAGCTTCCATAGATTTTCCGGATAGTTGACACGATAATATCCAACCTGTTCGTAGTTCAGCTTGATCCAACCGTCTGTATTGCTTGGGGCATCGATGTAAGCCAGTTCCTTATCCAAGCGGAACCACGATCGTTTTATAATGCTCGGGTCATCAGATGTCGTGTATGTTAATGGGATGTTCCACTTGTAGCTAGTAGAGTATAGAATATAGAAAAGAAAATGAATATATGAAAAATAGTTGACAAATCGACATATTTCGCTACTTCCCCAAAAGACTCATTTGAAAATGGTTTCTATTTTGTAAATTGATTCTATTTGAATACTGTCAGCCAGTTACAATCAATACTGACCTGAATTCTGACTGCTCCGTTTCTACTGCATCAGGATCGGCCAGAAACCTTGACTGTCTTAATCGGTATTGTCCACCTTGCTGTTCCACAGTTACGACAGGGAAGCCTTTCTGTCGCGTAAAAGTATCCATCACCTGCGTGACAGTGAGATCGGGCTCCGTAGTATCTTGGAACAACTTATCTAGCTCGTCCATAAGATCTTTGGATTCGCCGTTTCCATAGCGAAGCCTGTTCAGGTAGTTCGTCACCCCTTCTTTGAAAACCGGTTCACTCACGAAATCCTCCAACATGCGAATAACGGACGCACCCTTGGAATAAGTAATTGTGTCGAATATTTCCGTAATCTGGTTCGGACTCTCCACCTTTACAACGATCGGATGCGATCCAAGCGTAGCATCCAAAGTAAGCACCGCATGCATATTATCCAACGCAAACTGCTCCATGATTCCCCATTCCGGATAGGCATGGTCTACTCCTTTGTATTCAATGTAACTGGCAAAACCTTCGTTCAGCCACAGTTCATTCCACCACTTCATCGTTACAAGATTACCGAACCACATGTGAGCAAGTTCGTGGGCAATGACCTCCGCGACTCGCTGTTTGTTGGCCGTTGAACTTGTTAGTGAATTGTACAGAATACTGGTTTCTCGGTACGTAACCAGTCCCCAGGTTTCCATCGCCCCAGAAACGAAGTCCGGAATGGCTGCCATGTCCAATTTGGGCAGTGGATATTCAATATTAAAGTATTCGATGTAGTGCTTAATGATCTTTTCCGCGGTATCGCGCGCGAAGCGGACATTCAAAGCATTGGTATGGTAAGGCGTCGCGAATACACGCAGGTCAAAGCTGCTTCCCAGTGAAGGAACAACATTTACCAATTCGTACTCGAAATCACTAACTATGAACACCACCAAGTAGGTGCTCATCGGTACGCTCGGATTGAAGACGGTGGTGCTGAAACCTGTGGAAGGAGTATCCACCAGTGTGCTGTTCGCATCCATGTTGGAAAGGGCATGGTAGCCGTTGGTGTTGGGGTGTACAACTCGGATGCTGTAGGTGGCCTTTAGTGCAGGCTCGTCGAAGCAAGGGAATGCTTGCCTTGCGAAAGTTGGTTCGAATTTGGACGTGGCGATTTTTCTGTAAGAAAATAAAACAGATGGAAACAAGGTTTATAATTACATGTGAAGTTGATAATCGATAACATCAGTATCGAAATTGTTGAAATAGAAATATCGTTTGCATTTAAAAAATTGAACAATAATTGCAGCAATATTGGGGGCATGGAGTGCGATCCTCTCGTTAAAAAAACAATGTGCACTCGCTTGACTGTGGAGTGTGGATATACAACAGTAAAGCACATGTGGCGATTGGACAAATCAAGCATCCGAAAGATATTCAATTTGAAAGAAAGAGCTAACCGCGGTGGAGGTTGGTACTCGGATTCTGATGGCTTTTCCGCAAACGTGACCTTTACGTGGTCTTGTTGTGTAGAGGTTATCACGCCTATCTAGAGAGTAGGAGGTTGAGGGCTTGACTCCCTCCAAGACACGTGGATTCTTTTTCTCAAATTTCATATCAATTTGTCCATTTCGAAACATGTGCTGTGCATATGCACAGCCAAGATATTTAACAAAAAAAAATTGCAGATTTTTATGGGTTTATCATCGCCCGCACTGACGAAACTACCTCCATCGGTGGTGACGAAATCGAGGTGGTAGAAGAATTTGTGTACTTGGGCCCACCAGCAGGGAAATTCGGAGACGCATAGTGGCTGGAAATCGTACGTACTTTGGACTCCGCAAGATGCTCTGATCGAATAGAGTTCGCCGCCGTACCAAACTGACAATCTACAAAACGCTCATTAGACTGGTGGGGGCCTCTATGGACACGAGACCTGGATGATGCTCGTGGAGGACCAACGCGCACTATGAGTTTTTGAGAGGAAAATGCGTACCATTTATGGTGGGGTGCAGATGGCGGACGGTACGTGGAGGAGGGGAATGAACCACGAGTTGCATTAGCTGCTGGAAGAACCATCGCTCACACCACGAAAATCGGACGACTGCGGTGGGCCGGGCAAGTAGCCAGAATGTCGGATAATAACCCGGTGAATATGATTCTCGACAACGATCCGAAGGGCACAAGAAGGCGAGGTGTGCGCAGCGGGCAATACTCGCGCACCGTCGAACTTCTCTTCATCGATTTTATATTTTGTTTAACTCATTTTTTTAGTAGCTACAAGACAACCGGTTGAAGCTCCGTTAGGAGCTACAAACCATTAAATCTTCGGCAAACTACCGCAATTTGCTGCATGAAAAAAGAGAAAACATCGAAGAGAAGAGAAAACGATCAAAGCAGTTCTTCTTCTTCGAAGGCTCTACATTCCAATTTGTCAGCGTCCTCAGTACCGACCCCTTGAGCAACATCGTGATGAGCGAAATTCCATCAACTTTTGCCGTTGCAAAATATGCGAATTTTCGACAGCTTCTTGGGATAGATTACCTAGGTAAGTATCATGTGCGACGTGGATCTGCGCCTGCAAGCTCTTCGTTGGTTGCTTTGTGGATGTGTTCCTTTGTCACGTATTCCGCAAGCTGCTTCCTCACACTACCTCCAATGTCTGTATCACACCGCTTTCGTCTTTCCAGACAAACGTCAAACTGATATACGATAGCTATCCGGAAACTCAAAACAGTCCACAGAAGCCTGGTCTCGAAACGCTGGCCAATTCGTTTGATAGTTTCTCTTAGGGATCCGTTTGGAACGTTGAATATCTAAAGATTCTGGCTGGGTCATTTTTATTACTCCTAGACTCTCTACCTGCGGGCAGCAGGGACCATGTCCAAGGGCTTGACGACCCCTCCCCAGCCGTCTGTGAGTCAGGGGGTTCTGCCTAGGAGGTGGTGGGGTTAACAGGGGGCTCTGTTAATTCCCTCCCAAAAACCACATATCCGCAAGCAAACCCTATCATGCGATCGTGTGCCGCATAAAGCATACAAGCCCCTAACCCTGAATCCCAAGGTGTCAGGCGACCCGTGCCGAAGGGATGAATGACCTGTGGGGTGAAACAATTAGCCAGGTCGTTAACGGAGCCTGTGGAGGTTCCACAGAGTGAGGGCTGCTTCGGCGGCAAGCGGGTGGCAGTGGGTGGTACCCACACACCCCCAAGTGGTGCACATGTGGTGCAAGCAAATTGGAGCTGGTGGTATTACTCGTAATACCCCACAGGGTGAGAGCCCGAGTGTATGGGTGAGCACACAAGTAAGCCTCGCATGGTATTCATGGTTGGTAGTGTTAGAATGACTGAAGTCTGGTGAGGCCTGGCAGGGAGTGTCGGGGGCAGATACCTCTGCGGCACCTCAGAAGTAGGGGACACGAAAGTCTCGCTGCGTCTGGCAGGAGTGTCGGGGGGTTGATGCTTCTGCGGCACCTCAGAAATCGGAGACATGTAAGGTAGTGGTGCGACCCCGTTCCAGGATGGGGAGACCACCACATTGGCTGAGGACTACCTGGGCTTCGAAATGTCAATGGGTGGGTGCTGCCAGCAAAGTACCTAACGGGGACCTATTGGCAGGACCAAAGTCTGGGTAGGTGAGTGTTAGGCACGCTTGACGTGCCGGGTGTTCCACGCCCAAACGATGCACGATGCACACAAGTCAGACTCGCACGGTACGTATGGTCAGAGTGGCTGCTTAGGCAGTAGTGTGATCCGGCTGCTAGGGACGGACTGAGTGAAGTCTCGCTAGGCCTGGCAGGAGTGTCGCGGGGCAGATACCTCTGCGGCACCTTAGAAGTAGGGGACACGAAAGTCTCGCTATGACTGGCAGTAGTGTCGGGGGGTTGATGCTTCTGCGGCACCTCAGAAATAGGAGACATGAAACGGTCTGCTCCGTAGCTGAGGTAGAAGTGGCATAGGAGCCACCAACCTAGTGTCGCCTCCGGCTTGGTAGACAAGTGGTGCCATTCTTTTGCAGGACGGGGTGAGCACCATACTGAATGAGGACTGTCTATGTTGTGAGATGGCGGCATTGGGGTACTCTGCAGGGTGCCTGATCTTCCCTTGCAGTCATTCAAGCGGCATAGGCAGGTGAGTGTTGGGGCACATGTGGTGCCAGTATGTCTTGTGCAAATGTGTTGCATGGGGAGTGTCGAAGAGTTGAGGCGCATACGTGCACTTGTGTACGTCATGGAGGGGGCGCAATGCCCAATAGTCATCCCCCGAAGTATTGCTTAATTCAAACTTGTGGTGATGGTGGACATGATAGTTTGTTTGCCTCTGTGCAGTGATAAAAATATAATTATTACGTGTGAAAGTGTACTTGTGCCACGAGAAATTAGTTTCTAAAGTGTGCCTGAAGTATTTTTATATCAGGATAAGTAGGAGATATATTATCTCTGTGCCTAATTATATCTAATTTTGTGATTTATTACCCAACACAGCATCCCGCGAAGCCGTAGTACAACCTATAGTTTCGTGCGGCAAGCTGTCGTTGTCGTTTTTTTTTGCACCTTTGATTTTTCTATCTCTGTGTATTGTGTGGTGTTTTGCATATTGGTATCCACTGCTGTGTAGCGATAATGGAATGCGAAAAGTGCAAAGTGGGGATTGCTATCAACGATTTTCCGCTGTGTTGTTGTCAGTGCGATAAGCACTTTCACGCCCGCTGTTCTCCTATCGAGAATAAGGCAGCAGCAAGGTTGATAACGGAGAACGCAAATGTGCTATTCAAGTGTTCGGACTGTCTGTCGAGTCGGTTTTGCGACGGGCAGAATGTTAAGGTGTCGGATGTTACCCGTATTGAGGAAGAGATGAAGAAAATTTCTTCTCTCTCCGATTCGATTGGTGGCATCCGAGATCACATTACTGCCCAGATAGACAGCGCGTTGAAGCTCGGTATGGAACAATTGGCAAGTAAATTGAATTGCGTTTTGGGTGAGGCTATTAGTGGCTTCCAAAAATCTGTTGGTCAAGAGTTGGAAAATATGAAATGTTCATTTTTTCAATTTAATTCGAATAAAAGTTTGGCTGCAATGAATGTAATGCATGGTACTTCAAGTCCGGCCTCAGAGCCAGGTCAGACTCCCAGACCTAAAAAGCGTAAAGTTCAGGATAATGTTAATGAAGCGTCAGAGAATTTGTTGACTGAGAATGTTAGTTTCATGCGGATGTTGTGAAAAGAAAGCTGGGAATAAAGTTAAAATTAGTAATAAAATCGCTGTTTCACAGGAAGCGAAAACTAAACGTAAGGCTCGTCCGGTTATTGTGATTAAACCAAAAGAGTCCAACCAGAGTAGTGATGCTACTCGGAAATTTTTGAACGATAAATTAGATCCAAAAACACACAAAATCAGTAACTTTAGGAACGGGAAAGACGGCTCTATTATTGCTGAGTGTGCAACAGGATACAATGTAAATGTTGTGAAAGATGGCATTCAAAGTGATCTGGGTGAAAGCTATAATGCTGTTGTTCCCACTTCGGTGCCAAGGCTTAAAGTGATGGGCATGTGCGATAAATTATCCTCCGATGACTTCATCGAGATTTTAAAAAATCAAAATGAAGACATCGCTATAAATGAAGTAAAGGTTATCAGGACGTACGAAAATCCACGTTTCAAGTACAACAAATACAATGTTGTGATTGAAGTCGATAAGGATACTCATAGTTGCTTGCTGACCGCGAAGAAAGTGAATATAAGGTTTGATCGGTGCCTTGTAGTTCCCGGAAGTTAGTGTTCTAAGATGCTTCCAATGTGGAGAATTTGGGCACATGAGTACGGAATGCAAGAATAGTATTGCGTGTTCTAAGTGCAGTGAAGGTCACAAAACATCTGATTGCACGTCAACTGCTTTGAAATGTATCAATTGTTTGAAAATGAATAAAGAACGTAAAATGAATCTGGACGTAAACCACGGAGCATTTAGTACTGAGTGTAAAGTTTATAAAAGGTTATTTGATCGTAAAAAGAGCAGCTTACGTTTCAATGAATAGCAACCAAGTTCCAGTAGAAATGTGAATAATTTAGATATTTTGTATTTGAATATTGCTGGTTTGTCTACAAACTACGTTGCACTACGTAAGATTGTAGAAGATAAACGTCCACTTTTAGTATTTCTATCTGAAACTCATATTGTTAACTTAGAAGCATTTGATCAATATAGTATTCCGGGATATAGTGTTGCTGCTTGTCTATCACATTCGAGACACACCGGCGGAGTTGCTATTTATGTCAAAGAATCAGTTCAGTTCAAGCTTCAATTGAACGAAGTTTGCGATGGCAATTGGTTCTTAGGCATTGCAGTTGTACGTGGCATGAAGTTGGGTAATTACGGTATTTTATATCACTCTCCCAGTGCTAATGACCAGCATTTTTTGGAAATTTTTGAAAACTGGTTAGAGTCGTTTATGGATCCTAGTAAATTAAATGTTATTGCTGGCGATTTTAATATCAATTGGTGTGATGATTCAAATTCGAATCATTTGAAGCGATTAGTTGACTTTTTTAATTTAAAACAAAAAGTAAATGAGTATACGCGTATTTCTCGGCACAGTAGAACTTTGATTGATCATGTTTACTCTAACTTTGATTCTGTCACTAGTGTTACGAATTGTGATTTAAAAGTAACCGATCATGAAACACTAGTCATTAGCATTACAGATGACAGTAGTAATAATAACGATTTGGTAAAACTTAAGTGCTGGAGAAAATATTCGAAACAAGCAATTACGAGCCTTATCGAAACTAACGTGGATTTTCGAGAAAATACTGGTAATTTAGATCAAAGAGCAGCTGTTATCACGAGCGTCTTAAAATCCTGTACCAATCAATTAGTTGAACAGAAATTAGTAACTTTGCATAATTCTAACAGCTGGTATAATTTAGACCTTTTGCGCCTGAAACGTAAAAGAGATAAGTTGTACAAAAAATGTCGTAAAAGTAATAATGAAAATCATTGGAATAGGTACCAGGTTGCGCGGAATAAATATTCGCAATGTTTAAAGCATACTCGATGCGAATATATTCAGAGGAAAATTTATCAGCATCAAAACAACAGCAAAGAGTTATGGAAAATATTAAAATCTTTGTTAAAACCTAGTTCTTGTAAACCGCGATCCATAACTTTTAATGGCACATTAGAAGAATCAGAAGAAGTAATTGCGTCTAAATTTAATGATTATTTTGTCGACAGTGTTTCAACCATTAACCGATCTATCGAGTTAGTGGATGAACCTGACGAAATAAAACAGCCAGTCAACAGTAACTTAAGATTCGAAAGTTTTCACCCCATAACATTTCAAGAACTTGAAACGATTTGTTTTAATTTAGGAAAAACGGCTGGTATTGATAATGTTAATGCTAAAATTATACAAGATTGCTTTCATGTCATCGGACACAACCTGCTGGACCTGATAAATGAATCATTGCAAACTGGGCACGTGCCGCAAGTTTGAAGGAATCGTTAGTGATTCCAATTCAAAAGTTGCTGGAACGATTAAAGCCGAAGAGTTTCGTCCCATCAACATGTTGCACACAGTAGAGAAAATTTTAGAACTTGTTGTGAAAGGCCAGCTACTTATGTATTTAAATAGTAATAGCTTGTTAATACCGGAACAATCGGGATACCGGAGGGTCACTCCTGCGAAACCGCTTTGAACTTGGTATTAGCTAAATGGAAAGAAAGCATAGAGCGTAAAGATACGATTGTTGCTGTGTTCTTGGATCTGAAACGCGCTTTTGAGACAATTTCTAGGCCCTTATTGTTGAAAACTATAGAGCGCTTTGGAATTTCGGGTTCTGCATACAATTGGTTTAAAAGCTATTTGTCTGACAGAACTCAACGGACTGCTTTTTAATGATTCTGTATCTCGTCCCGTGGAGAACACCCTAGGAGTGTTACAGGGAAGTGTATTGGGGCCCCCTTTGTTTATTATGTATATAAATGACATGCGACGGGTTTTACGTTTTGTGATATAAACTTATTTGCAGACGATACTGTGTTATTCATTGCAGCTAGAGACTTAGAAGATGCGATTGAACGCTTGAATGAAGATTTGCATTCTTTAAGTAGATGGTTGAAGTACAAACAGTTGAAATTGAATATTAGTAAAACAAAGTATATGATTATTTCGCGAAATCGTTCAATAGATAATGTCTCTGTGAAAATTGATGACGAGACACTTGATCGCGTACGGGAAATTAAATATCTTGGCGTGATTATTGATGATAAATTGAAATTTGACCAACACATTGACAATGTCATCAAGAAAATAGCCAAGAAGTATGGAATCCTCTGTCGACTGAAAACGAATTAAATATTGCTAGCAAAATACAGTTGTACAAATCAATCATCTCTCCTCACTTGGACTTTTGTCCTTCCATTTTGTTTTAGCAAATCAGACACAAATATCGAGATTGCAGCGTTTGCAGAATAAGATTATGCGTTTGATTTTGAGATGTAGCAGATTCACTTCCTCAACTTTTTTGTTGGATGCTTTGCAGTGGCTCTCGGTGAAGCAAAAGAATTGTGTATTTGACAATGGTGTTCATTTTTAAAGTAATTAACGGATTGCTGCCTCGATATTTGTGTGATCGAATTGAAAGAGGAAGTGACATTCATAGATATAACACTAGAAACGCGGAAGATATAAGAACACCGTACTTTTTGCATGGAGCTTCACAAAATTCTTTGTTTTTTAAAGGTATCAATTATTTCAATTTGATGCCTACACATATCAAACGTGCAACTACACTATCACAGTTTAAGAGACTTTGTGTTTTACACGTAAAAGCTGCCTTTTAAGCAGCTACTTAGTTGACTTTTTTATAATTCAATAAATTTTGTATCTTGACGAAGTTTGACCTACGGATTGTTTGTTTGGACAATTGTATTTTTTTATTTATTGAGGCACTGATAAACTGTTTTGTTCGCCTCGATGATGATGATGGATTTTATATATATTGACGTAATTGTAATTTGACCTTTTTTTGTGTAGTCTACAAAAGTTTGAGTCTCGCGCGCGCAAAGCAGATATGGATGATTTTTAAAATTTATGTACAGTCTTGCGCATTTTCAACTGTTTGAATGATTCTTCGGATTAGTAATGGGCTATCTGGTAGAGTTTTGTTTCCGTGGTTGATACCGAAACTTTTGATATCGACGGAGCGGTAACACAAGTTTTAGTTTTGTTGACGACTTAGATTATTAATTTTATTGATGCTTACGAGTGATAAACGTTAAGTGGTCTTGTATAAACATGAAACGCGATTCTTGGTGGAACTTTTGAAATCTGTGCGAGAGGTATCACAAGTTTTGCATTTTAGTATAAACTCGAAGTATCACTACCGATGCTTATGAGAATCTGTAGATGAAAACAACAGTTTTTTTTTCTTAATTTACCTTTTTGCTGGATAGTAATGAAAAGTTAAGTAATTCATATCTGTGATGGTAATCAGATCGTTTTGTTTTTGCAAATCTGATTAAATTGTTATTATATCATTCAATTAATTATCTTAAAGATAAATCGTCTAGCTCAAACCTTTGTAGGGGTATGTGGCGGGACCATCATCATCATCATCATCATCATCATCAATTGCGGGCCGGGGAATGACTGGAGAGGAAGGAGTTGGTTTTAGTGGGTCGGGAGTGGTGATCCCATCCCCACACTACCTGGGTTCGCCTCCCCAGGTGTCTGTTTGCAGATTTCCATTACCTTCGTTAAAAAAAAAAAAAAAAAAAAAAAAGACTCTACCGAGAAAAACTGCTCCACAAATTCGTGTAGACCATTGGAACTCTCCGCAAAGCTCCGCAAATGCGAGGTGTTGCATTCTCACAATCGGCTACTGGAGTTCCTTTCAATTATGCAAACGAGCGGCCAGCTCTGAATTCCGTAAATATTGCTTCGGCAAGTCTTGCTTACTCACCGTTCGTGTGGTTCGTATATCACTTAAATAATGCTTGGCCGAACCTGCGTGTCCGATTTCACGTTGGGAATTCGCCTCCGTTTTTTTACATTTGCTGTCCACTGGCGGCACAATGGTTGAGTTTCTCCGACCACCCCTGGCTGTTTTACCACTTCTTCATCGACCGCGTCTTCTCCGACCCATCATCCAAGAATGCGTCCACAGAAATCGAACGATTATTTCCATGCAACGTCACCGGAAAAATGCGAAAGAGTGTTTCCTTGTCAACCAAATGGTGATTGGTAGAAACTTTAGAGTCACTCGGCTTCGGTTCTAATGATCCTTACGTGTTTTCACTTTTGTACATCCTGGTAATACTCGTCGTTGTCATGTTTTCTCGTTTACCTGGTTTATCATCATTTTTGTCCCGCTTGGTATCACTATATGGTGTTGATTGTCACTTGAATGTAACGAAGGATGATGACATCCCTCAATATCGCAGTTACATGTTACAATGCCCTAGTGCGTGCCATCCTTAGCCGTGCGGTAAGACGCGCGACTACAAAGCAAGAACATGCTGAGGGTAGCTGGGTTCGATTCCCGGTGCCGGTCTAGGCAATTTTCGGTTTGGAAATTGTCTCGACTTTCCTGGGCATAAAAGTATCATAGTGTGTTAGCCTCATGATATACGAATGCAAAAATGGTAACCTGGCTAAGAAACCTCGCAATTAATAACTGTGGAAGTGCTTTATGAACACTAAGCTGCGAGGCGGCTCTGTCCCAGTGTGGGGATGTAATGCCAATAAGAAGAAGAAGAAGGCCCTAGTGCGAACATAGTATAATGGTACTGTCGGTTCGGTCGATTAGTCCTCCTAACGTTGGCTCCGAACTTGATTGCGAGTTTCAGTGCGAGATTTCTCTTGTTTCGGACAGCAGAACGATGGCGCGATCGGCCGAAATATTGTGTTCATCATTGCGCGGCCGGTAATAAAAATCAGTTCAGTGCGAGATTTCTCTTGTTTCGGACAGCAGAACGATGGCGCGATCGGCCGAAATATTGTGTTCATCATTGCGCGGCCGGTAATAAAAATCAGTTCAGTGCGTGATTTCTCTTGTTTCGGAAAGCAGAACGATCGCGTGATCGGCCGAAATATTGTGTTCTGCTTTGCGCGGCCGGTAATAAAAATCAGTTCAGTGCGTGATTTCTCTTGTTTCGGACAGCAGAACGATCGCGCGATCGGTCGAAATATTGTGTTCTGCTTTGCGCGGCCGATAATAAAAATCAGTTCAGTGCGAGATTTCTCTTGTTTCGGACAGCAGAACGATGGCGCGATCGGCCGAAATATTGTGTTCATCATTGCGCGGCCGGTAATAAAAATCAGTTCAGTGCTAGATTTCTCTTGTTTCGGACAGCAGAACGATCGCGCGATCGGCCGAAATATTGTGTTCTGCTTTGCGCGGCCGGTAATAAAAATCAGTTCAGTGCGAGATTTCTCTTGTTTCGGACAGCAGAACGATGGCGCGATCGGCCGAAATATTGTGTTCTGCTTTGCGCGGCCGGTAATAAAAATCAGTTCAGTGCAAGATTTCTCTTGTTTCGGACAGCAGAACGATGGCGCGATCGGCCGAAATATTGTGTTCTGCTTTGCGCGGCCGGTAATAAAAATCAGTTCAGTGCGTGATTTGTCTTGTTTCGGACAGCAGAACGATCGCATGATCTGCCGAAATATTGTGTTCTGCATTGCGCGGCCGGTAATTCAGTGCGAGATTTCTCTTGTTTCGGACAGCAGAACGATCGCGCGATCGGTCGAAATATTGTGTTCTGCATTGCGCGGCCGGTAATAAAAATCAGTTCAGTGCGAGATTTCTCTTGTTTCGGACAGCAGAACGATGGCGCGATCGGCCGAAATATTGTCTTCATCATTGCGCGGCCGGTAATAAAAATCAGTTCAGTTCAGTTTAGATTTCTCTTGTTTCGGACAGCAGAACGATGGCGGGATCGGCCGAAATATTGTGTTCTGCTTTGCGCGGCCGGTAATAAAAATCAGTTCAGTGCGAGATTTCTCTTGTTTCGGACAGCAGAACGATGGCGCGATCGGCCGAAATATTGTGTTCTGCTTTGCGCGGCCGGTAATAAAAATCAGTTCCGTGCGTGATTTCTCTTATTTCGGACAGCAGAACGATGGCGTGATCGGCCGGAATATTGTGTTCTGCTTTGCGCGACCGGTAATAAAAATCAGTTCAGTGCGAGATTTCTCTTGTTTCGGACAGCAGAACGATGGCACGATCGGCCGAAATATTGTGTTCAGCATTGCGCGGCCGGTAATAAAAATCAGTTCAGTGCGAGATTTCTCTTGTTTCGGACAGCAGAACGATGGCGCGATCGGCCGAAATATTGTGTTCTGCTTTGCGCGGCCGGTAATAAAAATCAGTTCAGTGCGTGATTTCTCTTGTTTCGGACAGCAGAACGATCGCGTGATCGGCCGAAATATTGTGTTCTGCTTTGCGCGACCGGTAATAAAAATCAGTTCAGTGCTAGATTTCTCTTGTTTCGGACAGCAGAACGATGGCGCGATCGGCCGAAATATTGTGTTCATCATTGCGCGGCCGGTAATAAAAATCAGTTCAGTGCTAGATTTCTCTTGTTTCGGACAGCAGAACGATGGCGCGATCGGCCGAAATATTGTGTTCATCATTGCGCGGCCGGTAATAAAAATCAGTTCAGTGCGAGATTTCTCTTGTTTCGGACAGCAGAACGATGGCGCGATCGGCCGAAATATTGTGTTCATCGTTGGGCGGCCGGTAATGAAGGTCAGGTCAGTAGGTGTCGTCTCTTGTTTCGGACAGCAGAACGATGGCGCGATCGGCCGAAATATTGTGTTCATCATTGCGCGGCCGGTAATAAAAATCAGTTCAGTGCGAGATTTCTCTTGTTTCGGACAGCAGAACGATGGCGCGATCGGCCGAAATATTGTGTTCATCATTGCGCGGCCGGTAATAAAAATCAGTTCAGTGCTAGATTTCTCTTGTTTCGGACAGCAGAACGATGGCGCGATCGGCCGAAATATTGTGTTCTGCTTTGCGCGGCCGGTAATAAAAATCAGTTCAGTGCGTGATTTCTCTTGTTTCGGACAGCAGAACGATCGCGCGATCGGCCGAAATATTGTGTTCTGCTTTGCGCGACCGGTAATAAAAATCAGTTCAGTGCGAGATTTCTCATGTTTCGGACAGCAGAACGATGGCGCGATCGGCCGAAATATTGTGTTCTGCTTTGCGCGGCCGGTAATAAAAATCAGTTCAGTGCGAGATTTCTCTTGTTTCGGACAGCAGAACGATGGCGCGATCGGCCGAAATATTGTGTTCTGCTTTGCGCGGCTGGTAATAAAAATCAGTTCAGTGCGTAATTTCTCTTGTTCGGACAGCAGAACGATCGCGCGATCGGTCGAAATATTGTGTTCTGCATTGCGCGCCCGGTAGTTAGTTTGTAATACTTTTCGTGCCCGATTCATGGCTAGGTAAAATCACTGTGTATAAAGAATGGCACGGTCGTATCGCTTATCAAAGTGAATCCAGATCCAACGATGCCTACCAATTAACTGATAATCCTTCCTGTGGTTTTTGTGGAGATGCAGAGGTAAACACGGTCTTCAAATAGCAAAAACCACCTACTAATATTCCTTCCTTCTTCCTAACTGACTACAAGGACGTGGCCGGCGCCGTTATTGATCATTTGAATTTTAGAGTCACTGAAACTTGCACACTGAGAATCCTTGAACAATCCCAGTCAATCATTCAGTTGATTCTTTGTGCAATTTCACTGATTCTGGTCAATCACGGAGTAGCAACCATAGATATGTGTAGTCAGTCAAAGCTAAGCTAAAGCTAAGCTAAGCTAAGCTAACGTTGGCTCCGAACCTGATTGCCCTAACGTAATGTCTTCTTATTGGCTTTACATCCCCACACTGGAACAGAGTCGCCTTGCAGCTTAGTGTTCATTAAGCACTTCCACAGTTATTAACTGCGAGGTTTCTTAGCCAAGTTACCATTTTTGCATTCGTATATCATGAGGCTAACACGATGATACTATTATGCCCAGGGAAGTCGAGACAATTTCCAATCCAAAAATTGCCTAGACCGATACCGGGAATCGAACCTAGCCACCTACAGCATGGTCTTGCTTTGTAGCCGCGCGTCTTACCGCACGGCTAAGGAGGGCCCCCTAACGTAATACTGCCTGTATATTGCCTATATTTATTGCTGGTTGCTGCATACCGTTCTGCCTAGCTGATAATACTTCGGTATCTGACAGTGTTCCGTGTCGGTTCGAGTCAATCAGCTGTGCCTGTTCCGTCGAGGCTACCATCGTCGAATTGATCGCTCTCCACTTCTGTACTTTGCTCGTTCGACTTTCCACCGACTCTTCACTGCCGTTGTCATTTTGTTCTCCCTCTTCCATCTCTATAATTTCTCGTAATGATTCTTCCAATACTGTATGCTTCAATTTGTTAAAGTTCCGCTTCATTCTGCGCTTATTTTCCTGTTCTTGTTCGCGTAGTTTAAGCTCCAGACGTTTCGATGCGAAAGCTTGTCACCTCCCCTCTGACCGGGGGGCGCATGATACCCGGAGACGATAGGATACGATAACTTAAAACAGATGCAGCTAGTATTGGTCCCACGACCCTAATACTTGACCTGCAGCTGGAATCAGGTTCGAAAAGGGGAACCACCACGCAGAATTAAGCGAGCCAATTTCCCAAACCAAAAGAAAAGTTCTAGTCTCAAAAGAAATATGGAGTGAAATAAAGACTTACTTACATTTTTATTGTTGAACTTAGCCATTGGTATACTACTGACGACTCACATCGGTTAGACCACACAATACCCGGCAACTATATAGCGTGAAAGGTAACTGCTAGCACTTGCTTAAACTGCACTGAAACCGTCCCGGTCTGCTTGACGTTGAACCGATAAGTAGAGGATTCTCAAATGAACTCTCTTATCAAACATCGAGTTAAGCGTGAGAGGGTTTCTAAAACCGGTGATGTGGTTTTATGGTAATCACTCCATGATCCTTTTGATGGTATGGTTGAGTGGTTTTATTCGATTGTGGTGGGTTCTAAGCAGCATGCGCCCAGCGGAGCATGTGAGTAGGTATGCGGCGCGATCGATCGACAATTGACAACGATCGATCCGTTGATATTGTTCTGTTGTTTTGTTGTGGAGTGTGATGATTCGACATGAATAATTTGGCTATGTTGATTTGCAAGACTGAGAGCGTAATCAGATGCTCGACTAACGGAAGCTACGATCACCTAACGCACTTGCCAGGTAAAGGGAGCAGGTTACAAGCTTTCTGAGCCTCGAGCCTCTGGAGTTCTAATCTAGCCTTTCTTGTTCTTACGCTGTTGGACCCTATTGAAGCCACACTACCTGTCTTACTTCTGGATGGATTCACAGACACTATCGCGGAAGGTTGCTGGCAGTTCGGGTAAGTCAAGGTCCGGTCGGGATCCGCTGTACTGTCATTGACGCCTGCGCACTCGAAATGCTATCAGGAACAACAGTGACAGCAACTCACCATACGTTCATTGTCGGCCTTCTTGCCGTCCCGAGAAATGCCGTAACAAACACTCTGATTCTAATAGTAACCCTTTACCGACATGAACCATGGACGTTAAGCGAGGCGCACCGGAAAGCTTTTGATATTTTCGAGCAAAAAGTACAATACTCGGAGCCGGAAAGAATTTTTAGTTTCTTAGTGTGTGTGAGCATAAGTGTATCGACGCTGTAGCCAACCAGGTGCCAGGTAGGTACTGCTTAATGTTATATTCCGGAACGCTCCCCGGCACTAAGGAGTTAGTTTCCTATTTAGCGTCAATCGACACTCATCAATTTTTGGGGGCATTAATTGAGAGAATACGCATTGCCATATGCAGGAAACGGTTTAGGGACATCACCAATGTTATGCGGAGATCGATGCTGTAGAGAGAGGATACATTTTTTTACAGTGAACTGAATGCCGTCGTGCATAATGTTCCGAAGGATCACATAAGGATCTACATGGACGTAGATCAGCTTGAACAACGCGGACTATGAGCGTGTCATGGTGTTGAAAAAAAAAGTGAAATTGGTGAGCTGTTTGCAGAGTTCTGGGGCAACAACGGCATAGTGATTGGAAGATCGCTCTTTTTCCATTAGTCAGTGCACAAAGTCACATGGGTCTCTTGTGATGAACATATTGAAAATCACATCTGTATTAGCGGAAAATTGAAGCGTAATGATGTCCGGAATAAAGGCAGCGCTGAGATCGTGTCTGACCATCACCTTCTAAACCAATTACGTGTTGCTCGGAATCACCGACGGGAGGAGAGACTCAGGCGGCGATTTAACACAGACCGATTAGATGATTCAGGTGTGAAGTGATCGTTCGTTGAAGAACTTGGAACTCGGGCAGCGGGCATGTTTCGAAAGGTGAAAGCGTAGAGCAATGGACGGCCATCAAGAATGCATTTATCGAAACCAGTGAGAACTACCAGGGTGAGGTGTGTAGTCAGTGATAAGAGTGGATTACTAATACGACCTGAAATGCGTAAAGAAGCATAAGCCGCGATAGAGTGCGCTACATACGGGACACGCGAGCGTGTGTATACCGTGACATACCCTAATTCCACGCATCGCCTAATACCGTGGTTTTCATCAAAAATTAGAACCTGGCTATCATGGACATAGCGGAAGATTTTACCAAAGAAGAACATAAGACTAGACGATTGAGAAAGGGTGCAATTAAAGAAACTAAGACACGTGCAATTATTTTAATTACATCAAAGCCATTTTTCTTCTTCGACATGGTATTCTCTCGATACATTCTCAAAGTGAACTTATATTCATTAACAAAAGTGAGTATCGCAATGTGTGTGCCTAAAAATATTCACCGCTAAGCTTTTTTTTCCAAACACAGAACAGTGTCAAATGCAACATGAATTGAAACTTTTATAAACGTGAAACGTAAAAAATGAATCGTAACAAAAACTTCATCCAACGGGAACAAAATTCTTGTGCATGGTTTAACAGCATTCACATTTTTTTTTTCAAATTCCTACTTCCTATCCTTTTTCATTTTTATGATGTACAGGAGGACGATTACTTCCTATCCTAACTTAAATTATGCAATCTCAAACAGAAAATCTATACGATGATGAATCTTCGAAAAATGCTAAAAGTAACATTAAACAGAAAGACGGGACGGGAGTTCAATCAAAGTTAATTGCATATATTCCGGGGATTAAACCACTCGACTTGGACATTAATTTACAATGTTGTGAAAACTCTGTTACGGTTGCTTTTATTTTGTTCAAATAGTTGTAATATTCGATTGAATCTGTGTCATTTGTGTTAGATTGCGTCAGTTTTGTTAGTTGATTCTGTGTCTGGAATCAAGAAGAAAGCCTTAATTTAGGCAATTAAATGTTAAGTAGTGTTTGCTCCAGACACAGACATCGAATCGTTAATGCCAAATGGCACTAATTGATTCGGGGTGCCCAAATATGATAAGAATCCTATACAAAAGCTCCGCTACACTGCCGAAAAAAACCTTCCGAAGTTCATTAACTTACCTTATGAAATTTAGCCACAAGAAAACGGTTTGAAAATCATAAGGTAGCTTTATGAAACAGAATGAACTTCAGATGAACTAAGCTCATATTGAAAAAGTATGTTTATCTTAATGCAACCTTATGAAAATCCATAAGGCAACCTAATGAAGTTCATTTACATGGAGTATGAAAATATAGGAAAATATTTTTTTTATTTTTTCTTTTGTTTTTCATTAAATTTAAAAAAAATATGATGGCTTTGATACAGAATATTATTTACTAAACCTTCTTGATACTGGAGGGAAGGAGTGTCATTATTTTGACTATTAGCAATACCTCAAACATGAACCTGCATGAGAAACTGACCCGTCAAATGATCCGTGTTTGTCTCCTATCCTTTCTGCCTGTCTGTTACTGAATCTGGGACCATATTGGTTGCTTTTAAGTTTGGAACAGCTTGATCACCAGTTGAAAACATCCATTTTTCCATGCTGAGTTGGTGGAAAAATATCCTGCGCGTGGTTAGTAAATCATGTACATACGACCGAGCATACGACATAAGAACGTAAAACGACATTTTTCACCGCCTCGTATTACCACCGCAATCGTAGTCTGAGGAATACGACATACAGCTTGATCAGTCCCACCCGGATGACGCTAATGTTGGAATACTCCAGGTGGTTTTGAAAATACTGCTGTCCACTCCCTTGTGCATCTACTGGAACACCGGTTAGTTCTTTACCGTAAATTGCTCCGCGTTGAAGTTTGTCTGTCTGTTTGTCTCGGTGGACTCTCATGCACCAAATCATAGGCGGAGTGGTATCCATTTGAGGTCACTGCAATACTCTACACAAAATGCCGGTACTGTTACTGCAGCAAGTATTTCAGCCGGAATCTGTCGATGGTGCTCTTCAGTACTAAATGGTACTAGTCATTAGAGCACGTTTGTTCAATTTGACATCCAGTTGCAGCAGTTCTAACGATTCGTTTTTTTCCTTCTCAAGACAGTCTCCATCTATTCCATCTTTTGCAGCGTATGCTTGCTCAGTTCAATAGTAACAGACGCACTTTAATTCAACGAGTCTTGTTTGGCTATACGTAGATAGCCTTTGGCGGTCACGAGGCGTTAGGCATTGAACAACGATTGATGCATAGAAATGACGAGGTGTTAATTTAGATGGGTTGACGAATGCGTACGCTTGGTGTAAGTACTAAGCAGGTTGCTGTTTTTGGAGGATGCAGCTCAAGAATGTGGGAATTTTCATTTCTTTGTGCTGAGCACAAGAGGGAACATAATACCTTTTGCCCCATATGCAGGTATCGGCTGCTGTGGAACTGGGTCTTCGATAATAATAACAATCGGTCCAGGATCCTTTGATCCGTAAGTGGTGATAATCATCGGGTGAGCTGTAATGAATGCATGCATCCAATTGAGTGATGTATTCTATAAACCATAGTTTCCCAAAGTGGTGGGTCGCGACCCCCAGCCTGTGTAAATCTTATGGAATGGGGTCGCGACCCCCCAACTTTGGGAAGCTATGCTTTAAACTATCATTTACGAAAGAATTCAGAATTCTCTCATATTTATACTTTACCTGTGACCAAGCCTGTGACGGTGGGGTTGGTAGTATGGATATTCCTTCGCTCCCTTTGATGATTCCCTGCTATCGCTTGAGCTGTAATAGTCGCCATTTGCTTCAGTCATTTCCACTGCCGAGGTAGTTTCCGATTTTAAATCAATTTTTGATGTTCGTGCTTACGTTCCTCATTCTCCGTGCATAGCATTGAACACTTAGCAAATATTTCGTTGGATGATTTGAACGGCTCCAACGACTTCATTATCTTCTCGATCTAACCGGTTTGAAGACCCGACATCAAGAAGTAGTTGAAGTGGAATGCTTGCGTGGTAGTGGGTAGTGGTAGTGGTAGTCGTAGAGGGATTTTTCCTTGGACACTTTGTTTTCATTTATCTGTGCTTAATATAAACTTATGTATTGTACGTTTTAATGCAATCATATTATGTACTTACGTTTGATCGATGATGAAAATACTGGGCTTTTTAGTGGAAATACATCCGAGTGGTGATACATTTTTCATATCAAGAAAAATATGCGCTTTCGGTGGTTGTTGTTGAATCTATGGATGGGCTTGCGATTGCAGATGAGAAACATACATTATGCCGAGAATCGGTTTGTGTTGATTCTTTCATTCTGGTGGATTTGAGATTCCAAAGCGATGTTGGTGTAAAAGGTCGTCTCTGCTCTGGACATATGTCCATCTCAAGTTAAATTGCACCAAGTGTCCATGGTCGTTTTTCTTCTTTTCAATTTTTTTAACGATAGCAGCACGTCACAAATACCGAAAATGTCGTTACGGCATTCTGCCATCTACTTGAGATCTTGATGGCTACAAGCATCCAAGACAAATTCCGAGATGAACGATAAATTCGAACTCCGTCGGGTAATCTTCCGGTATAAATATAAAATAAATATATGTTAAGCTCAAACTGAGCGCTTGTTGAGCGGCGACACTGCCAGTCTTCTGATGAGTATCAACAAAAACAACCGCCAACTGTTCCGTCCATCCCGGATTTATTGGACCATCTGCAGATAATGCGTATCAACTGCGAAAGATTCCACTGTGCGCTTTAGCTTGCGAGAATGACAATATTACAATGGCTAAAAACTAATAAATAATTTAGTTTTCTGCTGTTCGATAGTATGAACTTACTTATCTGACCAATTTACATTTGATTATGGAAAATCAGCCATTTTGACAATTAGTCATTGAGATGACGCTTTGGAATGAACTTGGCTCGTCCATAAGATTACCGTATGACATTCATAAGGCAGGCTTTTGAATTTCATTTGAATCTTATGAAACGAAATAAAATGAATTTTTAAGGTTTCATAAGGCAGAACTTATGGAAATCGAAATGTTTTTTTTCCAGCAGTGTATGAATACAGCAAACAATAAAAATATATTTGCGGTCTTTGGCTGATGGACCAAAATCTCATATGAAACCTCGTCATTTCTCGTAGTGGGCACCACCTAGCCGTCTCTCTCAGGGTCCCAGGAGAGAACGTGCATTATTTTAATTTGTTATTTGTTACATGTTGATTGTTTATCTTTATGTTTGTATAAAATAAATTTGTTACAATGGCGCCCAGCTAAATAACCCACAATGATAGTAATGGCGATTTGATATTACTGCAAGGCAAGTATCGATTTGATTGTTTAGTATGTGATTCATTTGATTTTTCGCGAGAACCATTTGTAATCCATTTTAATTGTAGAATCAACAGAGTTAGTTTAGCGTAGCAAAGAATCTGATTATAGGACAATTTGCCAAGACTCGTTGGCGTTCAGACAACTTTTGGTAGGATTCGCTACCGTTTATGAAGTTTTAGAATAGATTTATTTTTTTGAGATTTGTAGCTTAGGTTAAGCTTCCAGTCTGTTAGTCCTCTAGTCAGATTTTTCGTCACTAGCTGACTTAAGAATTTATCATGAATCGGTTCTCCGATTCATGAAAAATTTTGTGCTGTTGGGTAAGGTTGTGTTACGGTTGCTTTTATTTTGTTCAAATAGTTGTAATTTTTCGATTGAATATGTGTCATTTGTGTTAGATATTGCGTCAGTTTTGTTAGTTGAGTCTGTGTCTGGAATCAAGAAGAAAGCCTTAATTTAGGCAATTAAATGTTAAGTAGTGTTTGCTCCAGACACAGACATCGAATCGTTAATGCCAAATGGCACTAATTGATTCTGGGTGCCCAAATATTGCGCATAAATCCCAAAATTGTATTCCCTCCTTCGAGTTTCCACGCCGGGCACCCAACGCCAGACTCGGGGACAAGGAGATGATTGTCAAGTTGGTACCCCTGATTTTTGACTACTGATGTCGATTAGTTGTGTGAGTGCACCGATGTCAAAAAATAGAGCTTTCAACTGAAAATTTTATTGTCAAATGCAAATTTTGACAGTATTATAGATGTATGAGTGAATAAAATGTGCAAATGCTCTATCGCGGAAGAAAAGTGTCAATGATTTCAGTGCCGAAACGAAAATTTTCAATGCAAAAAGCAATATGATATGAATTCTACACAAAAGGTCAGCTATGAATACGGCAAACTGTTTGCTGTAGACAAAATGCGCAATACGCAATATAAAATATATTTGCTGGATTTGGCTGATTGACCAAAATCTCATATAAAAACCTCGTCATTTCCCGTAGTGCGGGCACCACCTAGCCGTCTCTCTCAGGGCCCCAGGAGAGAATGTGCATTATTTTAATTTGTTATTTGTTAGGTACATGTTGAATGTTTATCTTTAGGTTTGTATAACATAAATTTGTTACAACAGTTACTCATATGTGAATATGTACATTATGTGGAAGATATTGATTTGAAAAATATATTGGAGGTAACCACTTTCCCTTCGATGGGACTCGAAACCCCCGACCCTCGGTCCTGGGTGCGAGTCCCATCGAAGGGAAAGTGGCTATCTACAATACATTTTTCAAATCAATATCTTCCATATAATGTACATATTCACTAATTATTTTTTCACAACAGAAGACGGCAACTAAAAATTGGTTCCAGAAAAAAGGAACATCACACATTGGGACTGAACTTAAATTATCCCCAGTACCAGAGGTACTATGTTTTCGTCGGGAGCCATATGCACACACGCATATTTTCATTCAATACTCTATCGCGGAAGAAAAGTGTCAATGATTTCAGTGCCGAA
Source organism: Armigeres subalbatus (assembly GCF_024139115.2). Classification (NCBI taxonomy): domain Eukaryota; kingdom Metazoa; phylum Arthropoda; class Insecta; order Diptera; family Culicidae; genus Armigeres; species Armigeres subalbatus. Next base: position 63,405,871 of record NC_085139.1, read on the forward strand.
ACGAAAATTTTCAATGCAAAAAGCAATATGATATGAATTCTACACAAAAGGTCAGCTATGAATACGGCAAACTGTTTGCTGTAGACAAAATGCACAATACGCAATATAAAATATATTTGCTGGATTTGGCTGATTGACCAAAATCTCATATAAAAACCTCGTCATTTCCCGTAGTGCGGGCACCACCTAGCCGTCTCTCTCAGGGCCCCAGGAGAGAATGTGCATTATTTTAATTTGTTATTTGTTAGGTACATGTTGAATGTTTATCTTTAGGTTTGTATAACATAAATTTGTTACAACTCATATGTGAATATGTACATTATGTGGAAGATATTGATTTGAAAAATGTATTGGAGGTAACTACTTTCCCTTCGATGGGACTTGAAACCCACGACCCTCAGTCCTGGGTGCGAGTCTCATCGAAGGGAAAGTGGCTACATACAATACATTTTTCAAATCAATATCTTCCATATAATGTACATATTCACTAATTATTTTTTCACAACAGAAGACGGCAACTAAAAATTGGTTCCAGAAAAAAGGAACATCACACATTGGGGCTGAACTTAAATTAATCCCAGTACCAGAGTTACTATGTTTTCGTCGGGAGCCATATTACAATAAAATTATGCACACACGCAAATCTAAACAATTACCTACCAAATTGTATTGATAAAAAATCAAAACGCTTTCCCTCTTGGAATCCTAAGGGAAACGTTAATGTGGTGCCAATTACTGAATATGACGAAGGTCCTTGAGATTTTATACCATCAGTCAGTCCCGCAAATATATACTCAATCCAGTTGAAACCCGAAATTGAGTGCTAGCGAAGTTGGATTTTTCTCACAATCCGTACGTTAAACCTAACTTCGGAAGTGGTGGGCTGAATGGCGCTTCGCGATATGCAAACAGCGCACCACTTCCGAAGTTAGATTTAACGTATGGATTGTGAGAAAAATCCAACTTAGCTATCCCCCAATTCCGGTTTTCAACTGGATTGAGAATATTTTGATTGCATATTGCTCTTTGTCTATCAACAGTGAGGGGTTGTATTTTGTATTCATGACCGGATTTGCTTTAGGGTTTTGATCATATTTGGGAGTCTCGATACATTTTGATGGAATTTCATTGCCTATATACTACTTTTAAATTTGATTCCAGCCACAAAACATTGACGAATGGTACAGTTTCACTCGAACATTTACCCTTGTACGAACATAAAAAATAAACCGTAGCATATAGGTACTTTTGCAAACTGACTCTACCGTCTCTACCAACTCAAGAAAAATATAAACACTCACGTTCACTCATCCGTTGCCGGCAAAACAAACTTCCCTCACCAAACCCTCCCATTCCATACCTGGTCGTATTGCTGATTTTGTCCTTGTAGGTGCTGCTGTAGAATCCAACGATCCGGTTCGCCAAATTGCCGCTAAAGTTCATACTTAACCGGTACTCGCCCGACCCGACCCCCTCTGTTTCTATCACCCAGTACTGATGGGGCTCGAACTCGAACGCCTGTTTCACCTTAACCGGCTCCTCCGTTCGGTCGGCTTTCATTCTTTTCACCATTGTATCCGTAATGGCAAGTTGCTTGCTGTGCAACACAATGAAATCCGTCGGCTCACTTATGGTGATGTCGATTCCAACCCGTCCTGTGAACGTCTGTTGTTCCAGGTTCGGAAACATCTGCAGATCGTAGTGATGGGGCTTGATATGCCGCGGCAGCCGGAAACTCAATTTTTCAAGCACTTTCGAACCCATCTTCAACACGTTCATGCCACCCGGCCCTCCTGAGTACACTGAATTCGGTAGGAATATAGACGTCCTATTGTTGCCGGTCGTTTCGTTGTTATCAGAATCGTCTTCTGCCCTATCAAATGTTCCCTTATCTGTGCCGAACAGATTTGGACGATTAAAGTGATCGATGCTCTTACCCTGCTTATGGCCACTTGGTGACGGCGATGGCGTTTGATTTGCACTGCTCACCGTGAGATACGACGAGAACAGTGGTGGCGATGACTGTTCCGACAGCCTCCTGCCGACCAGCACCAGTGCACTCAGCAGGCAGAGGCAGAGCACGAAGAGAAAGGCACATGCAGCGAGCAGCGAGAGAATAAGTATCGAGCGTCGTTTGCTCTCGTTGGCCGCCTCTAGCGATGCCGTCGACGACATCATCGAGTTTCGCTGGCTGGAGAAATGTGACGGCGGCCGAATGGAGGACGGTCCACTGCCGGCCACTCCGGGATGTTTCGCGGTCATTTTCGGTCGAGAGATTCCGAACGTAGACTAAGCTTTGTACTGTTGCTATTAATCACTTGCCTAGTAGTCACTCATGTTGCTGGATTTCATAAGTCCAAAAATGGCGCAATTTTGGATGGTTTCTATTGGAGCAGCTAACCAGTTCACGTGAGTCACGCGATGAAATGTTCTTTCCAAATTGCTGATTAGAAACTGAAAGTCCTATCGGTGGAACTTATTTAATCGGTTAGCACAATGTATATTTATTGTAGATATTAATGGTTTCGCGCGAAGCACAAAAAGAGAAAGAGAGAGGAGAGGAGGGTTCAAACGATATGCAGCTCAAGGGCATCCAGTTACATTTGGACGATGCAGCTTGTGGTGCTGGTGGTTAGACGGTGGTGGCCGCTAATCAAGCATGCAATAATATGATTTTTATTGCAAGTGGATTTGAATTGGAGAAAAGACGTTTGGTTATTTGCTCGTGACTCGTGAGGATGGATGAACTAACAATTATCGATAAGATAAACCCAAACAAAGTAACAATTTCGCTGCTTCCCTTTTCGTTACACTGCACAAAAAATGTTCATAACGCGAATAAATTCAATATCTCGGTTCGGTATGGGTGGGTTGCGTTGAAATTTTGACATAAATCGTAGAACTTTCTGTGGAATCGTGAAAAGGTGGTTAAGTTCGTTGCACGAAGCTGGAAGATCTCGATTTACCCCAATGTCCCTTATTTGTTATGCAATTCATCAATATCGGAGCTACAAACTATCAACAAAACTTAACATATTGGACCTCGAATTTTGCCAAGAATCGTGTTATATGCGAGCTCTGTCTACTGCACGATGCTGGGTATTGAGTCATGCTGATTTTACCCCACGTTCTCATATTTCTCACATTATTAGTCTAGAATTTTCCAGGAAATCGAGTGGAATTCTTTATTTCCACCGCACGACGTAAGAAACTACAATATTGCTAAATTACCCTCATTATAGAATGATTTTTTAATAATTATCCAAAAAGCCAAGGTCTTCCGGAAGGCATAACAAATAAGGGGCATTGGGGCACCTTGTTTCACAGGTCTTGCAGCTTCGTGCAGTGAACCTTTTTTTACACGATTCCCCAAAAATTTCTACGATTTGTGTCAAAATTTCAACGCAATTCGCCCATACCGAACCAAGATATTGAATTTATTTTTTACATACAACCAGTTTAAATGTCATATTGCACTATTCATATTATTTATACAATCTTCTTTCCGCACCAACACTCAAGTTAATAACCAAACCATCCATTTAGTTGTTCTTCAGATATTTACAAAACAAAACCGCTATTATTTCGAACAGTTTGACATAGTATGTCATTTTTCAATAAGTGATTCGAAAAATTTGATATTTCGTCAAAGGTACACCGGGGCAAGTAGAAACACTTTTTACAAAGTAGACATTTGAAGTACTGTAAAAAAAATCACCCTTTTATAAATTTTGAATCCGTTTGCTACTTCGGGCCTAACATTATACATAAAAAATAAGCAACCTTAAAAACTTTTTTCTAAATATTAGTATACTGCCGTTCTACGCATAATTGTCCAATGTATATAGGAAATCCCAGCAAACATGGGACAGATATGCGTATGACGGCAGTATACCTATTGAAATTATTTTTTTATATGCATCTTTTCAACTTATTGGCTAAAACACTGCGCTTTAAACAGACATAAGCTAATTTTGCTGTATTGAAAACACAATATATGTACTCAGTGAGACTCAAGTTGCACGAGGTTGTAAGGTGACTATTATGCCAGGATTCGCATAAGAGTCCCATGCAAATTTATGACGATTTTGATTTTATTTCAGAAGTATTCTTTAAATTGTCTCCTTTAAAAAAAACTGATAAAATAGTAGGCTTTGTTCTAGAAATTTGACAATCAAATCCTACAAATATTTACTCGCATAAAAGTCACATTCCAGATTTTGATACTCTTTAACACCAAAAATAAACTTAAATATGGTCTATTTAATTGTCCCATAGCAATATATACAGATAAAGAATATTACCTATGTAAATTTTTTGGAAAGATTGATTTTTTCAAGTTATTAGATTTTTTTTGTATTTCTCCATGTGAAACAGATTAGAACACTAAATTAATGATTTCGTGTGTGTTACTTCTACGTGAAGTTAAACGATTTACAATGATATGGAAATGCTAATATCATCTTCCAAACTTGGACGTACATGTTCATGATAGCATTAGAGGCGAAAGTATAGAATTGATAGTTCCGTTAGGATACGGCAGGCATGAAGAATGTTTTTATAGAAGTCGATTTGAAAGCGACTTCTATAAAACCATTCTTCATGCCTGCCTTATCCTAATGGAACTATCAATTTTATACTTTCGCCTCTAATTCTATCATGAACATGTACGTCTAAGTTTGGAAGATGATATTAGCATTTCCAGATTAGAAAAATTTAACGGCAAACTACTCAAGTTGGAGAAAACTGACATGGGACTCGTATGCGAATAAAGGCAGTATACAACAAAGTCACAAGCCTAATTTTTAGAGACCAAATTCTAGAGATAATGAAAATTTATGAGATTGATTACCTCCTACTGGTAACCACTCGGATTATTTTTCAGAATGGTTCACTTGAATTGTGCGCTTGATTAATTCAGTTCTGGTTTCTTCATAAATTTATTAATTAACCAGCGTATCTCTCATAAACTCCTCGATTGGAGAAAGAGGGGACTGGGGAAGTAAGGGGATTTAGTGAAATGTTTACATGCTCTAGGCACAGACAAACAGACATAACACTCGTCAAATTTTCATCGTTCACTGATTTACTGGTCAATTCAAATAATCATTAGTTGGCCAGTCGATCACTTGTGGCGCGCGCATCGTTTTTGCTCGAGTTTGACGTTTGCTCACTACCGCCATCTGGTTCGTGATTTGCCCAACTAACTGTAATCAACAGATGTCGTTAGTGTTTGAACGACGATGAACTTGATGGGTAAATGTTCAATGTGTTATGTCTGTTTGTCTGTGCTCTAGGGAAGCAATTGAATGGAGCTTGGGTTTCAGCTATCATTCTCAATGTTATCAAGGAAAGTAAGGAATATTAGTTAAATTTTCGATTTGGTCGTTTAATTCGTCAACCTTGGAACCTTGTAGAAGTAGGACCTACTACGGGCTCCAGAAGAAACTGCGGTCAAAAAAGATTTACACCCGCAACCAAATAGGGGAACTGATCCGTTTTTTTTTTTCATTTCACTGAACATATATTCATCTCATCGCAAAACAAAGAAATACAGCACCAATATCGTCGCTTCTTTTTGTTAACACGCGTGCTCACTATGGTAAAAAAAAATCACAAAAATAATGTCGTTTTCGTTTATTCGCACCGCTTGCACCGGTGTAGGCAAACTTACACTGGAATCGTTCGTTTTTAAAAACGGTGCAGTTCCGTTCTTGCACCTTTTTGCCACCGGTGCAGAAAAATCTACACCCTACCCGAAGCGAGTGTAGAGGGGAGGCACCGCGTGGTACCAATACTTATGCGATGCGGAGCTGTCATAAGTTTCCTACTCCGTTTCTTATTAGGTTCTTCGGATGGCTTTGTTTTTATTTTATTATCTGCTGATATCTATTCCTCATTGATATTATATTCAATAATGTTTATCAATGTTGTTGAAGTAGAATCAAAAGCTGCAAAGAATCTGTATCCAAAGAAGTTTCTATAATTGTACAATTTGTTATAATATTAATGAATTATTCTAATTATTAGTGATTTTTCAATTACAATTATATAAATCAAAATCAACAAAAGAGAGAGAAACCTTTATATATTTATTTTATTCTAATAAATTTATATAGTTATAAAACTATTCATTATTTATATTTATATATTTTCTTTTCTTAATGTAGTAAATCGAATAGTCAGATAGAACAAACTTGTTCATTTTCCTCAACATTATATTTTAACTTTATTCAAACGAATATTGACATGATGTAACAAGGTTTGACTGTGAAATTCTGGAATTGATCTCAAATTAATAGTCAATTTACATAACTATTTTTAAATCGAGAAATAATTTAAATTTACACATATGCGGTTCTTGATTCAGCCATATCCGGTTATCTTCTGATTCAGCTTTTATCAATACTTTTTCATAGCAATGATATAAATAGTGTTTTTGTCTTTTTTTAAACTTGATATTTTGTACTATGAATACAAATGAATTTTATAATATGTTCAATTCATATGAAATTATTGAAGTAAAGGAAAAAATATCAAGTTTCAGAAGACCAGCTTTGGAGTAAATCCGTAACGTAACGTATTAGATTTTTTTAAATCAATCACGTAGAGATGTGAAAATTTATGTTGAAGTCCATAACCTCGTATTGCATTATTTTCTGGTAAAACTCAAAATCGATTGATCATTTTGATACCGTCATTGGGGGTGACAAAAAAGCAAATGGGGTTGAAAATAGGTCACTGTCAACAATTTAAAAGTTTTAGTAGCAAGAAAACTAATTAACCAAATCTAATTAACCAGTCGTTTTCCAACGATTTTGTTATCGACCTCTTGGCTGCCAGTAACAGCGATGATTCATTCTTAACTCATCGTCACCCCCGATGGCGGTATTTGAATCGATCTTCGTTTCAAATAGTTTTCAAATAAATATAAACGGCTAGATTTCATGAATTTCTAACATTTACAATTTATCAAATTCTACAATTGCCCTTTGTTTTTTTTGAAGATTTTTCTACATTTAAATATGTTACAAACAATAAACAAAACGCATAAGAAACTACTTTATACGTTTTTAATTTGCAAAATTAAATTACAAAATTTGTGTAATACTTTGTGTAATATACAGTAGATATTTAAAAAAACATTAAAAATAAGACAAAAATATTACATAATCATATTACATCCTTACAAATATTACATCCTTATATAAATCTCAATAATATTTAGTCGCTATATGATATTTGATACACACTTAGCTCATTTTACAGTATTCGGTAAATTTTACCGAAATCTCAACCGCTGAACTGTTCGGTAAATTAATTTACAGATTTTTTGTATTTTTTTCCATTGCTCAACTGTCAAAATCACCGAAAATCAGTAAAATAATTTACCGAACAGTTCAGCGGTTGAGATTTCGGTAAAATTTTACCGAAGTCGGCGATTTATTTTAAGTGTGTATGATATTTGATAGATTGGATTGACGACATCACCAACACCATCGAAAACATGTGTTGGCAGTCAAAAAGTTGCACCCAAACCGTTCGTATTTGCGGTGGCAAATGTTGCACCGCCGGTGTACACCGTTCGGAATAAACGAAAACGACATAAGAAACAAAACAAATTCCTTCATCGGGAGCACACACACATACTCGCCGATGTGCTCAAGGACCGTGGATTCGGCATCGGAGCGCTGCAGAAAGTTTGTTGGAAGGGATCAATGGTGCGAACGTTTAGAGGTAATCATACCATCAACTGCGGTGGCCGATGGCCGTGGTGGCCGATCAATTAGAGAATGTGAAGTTTGATGATCAAAGGCCGGTTCTTTAACTTCAGCATAATCTACAGCCCACACTTCGGAAACACTGATGATGATAAGGACGCATTCTACGCGCAGTTGGAACGTAAGTACGACAGCTGCCCAAGCCACAACGTCAAAATCATCATAAGAGATTTGAACGCTCAGGTTGGCCAAGAGGAGGAGTTTAGACCGACTATTGGGAAGTTTAGCGCTCACCGGCTGACGAACGAAAACGGCCTACGACTAATTGATTTCGCCGCCTCCAATAATATGGCCATTCGCGGCACCTGCTTCCAAAACAGCCTTCCGTATCGGTACACCTGGAGATCACCACTGCAGACAGAATCACAAATCGACCATTGATGGACGACACTTCTCCGTCATTATCGACGTCAGGACATATCGTAACATAGCGTAACATAAAGCAGCTGGTAAGGATGGTATCGGAGCTGAGCTCATCAAGATGGGCCCGAAAAAGCAGGCCACTTGCCTGCACAAACTGATAGTCTGAATCTGGGAAACTGAGCAGCTACCGGAGGAGTGGAAGGAAGGGGTTATATGCCCTATCTACAAGAAAGGCGGCAAGCTGGAGTGTGAGAACTTTCGAGCGATCACCATCTTTAATGCCGTCTACAAAGTAATATCCCAGATCATCTTCCGACGTCTGTCACCATTAGTGAATGAGTTCGTGTGAAGTTATCAAGCCGGCTTCGTTGACAGCCGCTCGACAACGGACTAGATCTTTACTGTACGGCAAATCCTTAAAAAATGCCGTGAATACCAGGTCCCAACAACGCACCATCTGTTTATTGATTTCAAAGCGGCATACGACAGTATAGACCGCGTAAAGCTATAGAAAATTATGGACGAGAACAGCTTCCGTGGGAAGCTTACCAGACTGATCAAAGCAACGGTGGATGGTGTGCAAAACTGAGTGAAGATTTCGGGCGAACACTCCAGTTCGTTCGAATCGCGCCGGCACTAAGAAAAGGTGTTAGACTTTCGTGCCTGTTGTTCAACATCGCACTAGAAGGTGTCATGCGGAGAGCCGGGTGTAATAGCAGGGGAACGATTTTCAACAGCTACAGTCAATTTATTTGTTTCGCGGATGACTGCCATGGACACTGTCGGCCGTACATTTGCAAAGGTGGCAGAACTGTACACCGCCTGAAACATGAGGCAACAAAAGTTGGACTGGTGGTGAATGCATCAATGACAAAGTACATGCTTGTGGGCGGAACCGAGGGCGACAGAGCCCGTCTGGGAAGCAGTGTTACGATAGACGAGGATGCCTTCGAGGTGGTCGAGGAATTCGGATCCTTGCTAACGGCTAATAACAATGTTTGTCGTGAAATACGAAGGCGCATCATCTGTGGAAGTCGGACCTACTACGGGCTCCAGAAGAAACTGCGATCAAAAAAGATTCACCAAATATGGCATGTACAAGACGCTAATAAGACCGGTAATCCTCTACGGACATGAAACATGGACATTGCTCGAGGAGGACTTGCAAGCACTCGGAGTATTCGAGAGACGGGTGCTTTGGACCATCTTTGGCAGTGTGCAAGAAGACGGTGTGTGGCGGCGAAGAATGAACCACAAGCTCGCCCAGCTCTACGGCGAACCCAGTATCCAGCTAGAGCCGGACGGGTACGATGGGCAAGGCATGATGCAAGAATGCCGGACAGCAACCCTGCAAAGATGGTGTTTGCTTCCGATCTGGCAGGTACGAGACTTCGTGGAGCACAGCGAGTGAGATGGGCAGACCAGGTGCAAAACGACTTGGCGAGCGTGGGGCGCATTCGAGGATGGAGAGATGCGGCCTTGAACCGTGTATTGTGGCGTCAAATTGTTGATTCAGTGTTATCTGTTTAGATGTAGACTAAATAAATGAAATGAATAGTTGTGGAAAAATATTAAATAGATGTTTCACTCTTCAAAGATATACAAGTAAAAACACATAGGAACAAAAAATTCTCAATTTTCAAAATATTTTTATTAATGTGTAGAATTTTGATAACTAACTTTAAACCACATTTGAACATGCATTGTAGTTAATATTATTGATCGACATCAACAACTTATCGAAATCTGAACAATTGAAAATTACAAAAAATAATCAAAGTACCCCGTCTAAAGGCGATCATGGGCATTAGAGGGTTAATCGATAGAAATGGTAAAAGAGGACAATTGAGACGAAGTCAAAGGAGGAAAACATACTGAAATTGTAAGTAGATATTATGCTCAAATTTGTAAAACTTTTAAGACAAATCACAAATTTAAATCAAATTAAACTTCCACAGTTTGATCATCCCTTTGGATGATTACCCAAACGGTTCCGTTTTTCATATCTGACAATTCTTGGGGGAGGATTTTGCGAACGAACTTTTGGAAAAATTCACGAAATATCACCTGAATGATTATTAAAGAAATTTTCGAAGCAACGCCTGAAGTAAATTCCTAAGGAATTCCCGAGAATTTCCGATAATGATCGACTGAATCCCGATATTTTTGTTTATTTTTGCAAGTCTTAATTCTAGATTCAAAGCAGGGTTTTGTTTTACTTCCCGAAGAAATTCCTGACAGAATTCCCGAAAGAGAAGGAATTTTTGTAGAAATCTAAAATTTATATTAGTATTCCATTTGGAATTTGTTTCGAAATTGGATCGTAGTGCGCCGTGCTTCCGATTGAACGTGTTTTTATTTCGCTCCCGTCATTTTTCTGCTTATGCATTATGATTATTTCTTTCCAAATGTATGTAGATTTTTTTCAAGTGCCTTATAAAGTGAAGTGCAGTGTTTTGTCTGCGTCATATAGGAAAAAGACGACAATTCGGTGAGTTTGTTCCTTGGTACCTCTGTTTAATGACAAAAAAAAACAATTAGGGCGTTATATCCGGTGTGTAGAAAATATCCAAAATTTTACTGCTTTCACTTACTTTAGAATCAATTGGATAAATTGATTTGCTTGATTTTCAAAATTTCAGTAATTTAAAATAAGCTGCGAATCTAAAGCATTATCACATAAATGAAAAAAAAGTTTATTTCTGTTAAAGTGAACGAACTAGCGAAGCTTTTAAATGTACAGCAGTTTTGTTAGAATTTATCATCATATAAAATATACCTACTCCCTTTGTAACAACATTTTAATACCAAAAAATTATGTTCCATTCCATGTATTTTATTATTTATAATCAATCTTAATGTATTGGTAAACTAGAAGATCACATTTATTCAACAAATAAAATTGCTGATGCATTTTGCATTTTTCTCTTGCTCAATCTCTTGTTTTAATAATTGCTTTAAGTATTTCATATCTGAAATCTCTTTGAAAACTTTGCTAAGATTAACCAACAATCATAATCGTAGCGTTTGCAATCATATCATAGTTATCATTATTTTTACGTAGGACTTACGTCTCTCTTTACTATACCGGGTGTCATTTCAAAATATTCAAATCGACCGCGTTACGCTATGTTGAAAGATTTTAAACGTTAATACCGTTCGTCTCAGTGGACGAATTTCCGCGGTAAGCCCCTAAATCGACAGATTTCAAGTATGCCTTCCATGTCCATGCTTGATAAGACCCGAAAAACTTGTTTCAATAGGCATGAAACTGTTTTCAATGAAAACATTGAGATCAAGGGAACCTATAAATATGGGTACCGCATAATTCTTGCATCATTCCATTACCACGTTCTGATTGGTGCAGACACCAGCGAATGAGCAGCCGCTGGGTCTGCCGAGAAGCCATAAAATAGCGCAACGCGATTTTTCCTTTCATTCTGACCGGGACAAGCGAAGCAACCGCATCATCGATTGAACAGCACTCACACCTTTTAGCAGGGAATGAAGTCTGCACCGACCGCTTTTCTGGCTCGACACCATCGAAGCTATCATCATCAGCCGAAACCTAGCCTAACCTAACCTACATCATCATCAGTCCACCCTACAAACCCGACAAAGCAGCAATGCTGAGCAGATACCGGCAGCAGCAGCAGAGTCGAGCCGAGACCGGCCGGCATCGGTGCTGAGCGGAGACAGGCTGAAAAAAGCCACATGATGCAGCATGTATGTCCCAAAACAAACGGTTCTTCAGAGAGCCAATAATAGAGATCAATATCAATGCTTTCAATACCCTTTCGGGATAGAAATTGTACTTGGGTGCCAAATCCAATATTCTAGAGATAAAATTTTATGCGTGATTTTCATAAATAGCGTCAAAACTAACAGTGGATAATTTTTCTGATTTAACCGCAGAAGTGGGCGAAGGACTTCGCTTGACCATGCCTTTAAAGATTCATAAGATGTCCAAATCTTTCACATAATCTTATTTGGATAAAAACACCGATAACAGCTCAAACATTAATAAACTCTCAATCGATTTTTCATCAAATGTTGGATTTTTTGGCATTGATAAAAAAATATGTAGATAAACATTGTTTGATACTGACCGCACACAAAGCGAACGTGACTGAATGATCGTCCCATGTTACCAATTCTAAATCTTATCACCCGAAATCCCATGTCCGAGTGTTTCCTTCCTTCTACTACTAACAATGTTGTCTCAGAAAAGAACACGTAGGGACACGGCAGGTATTTCCGTCCATCGTCGTAGGGGCTAAAACCAACGAAAGCAACGTACATTTGCTAGAACTCCACTATAGCAGAACGTTTCTCCTGAGCCTACGATTTGGTACGTATGAGTTTTACAAAAAAGCGTCTCTTTTATTGGTTTTCGAGACTATGACGAACAGACGAAAATACCTGCCGTGTCCCTACTTCCCACCTGAACTGCAATTCTAAGCTCGCTTGCCCGGCTTATTGGCCTGTATCTAGCGAAAAGTCCCGTTAGGAAATAGACGCCAGCAGCGAGCAACAAGCGTAAAAAGAAGAAGCCCTTCTCGAACGCGTTGATGATGATGACGCTTTGGCTGACAAAGAAGCGGGATACAAGACACTAGCTGATTGGCCCACCAATTGAGAAGAAGAGAAGATTCAAAATAAGGTATAAAAAGAAAAATGCATTCGCTCGCAGAGCATTCAGTCTTTTTATACCATCACTAGAAATTCGCGGTTATTTGAAAAGATCGTTTTCTTACTTTTTGCACTTAGCCGGAGCAAAACAGCCTTTTTCAAGGCTCTAAGAGTTAAAATAATGTTCTCCTTCAGTCGTTATCGCACGGATTAGAAGGCTCTTCAGTGAAAGGGCTGAGATACAGTCTACATCCCCTGCTGAGCCAACTTGTGGTTTATTTCAGCCAGTCCTTCATTGGGAAGGTTGCCACTGTCGAGGCTAATATTTCGTGACCGGACAGATACTTCCTGAATTTTTTTTGATGATTCTTGTTCGAGGTAGATTTGATTTCTGTGTCGGTTTGATGAGAAGATTTTGCCAAGGAATGGTATGCAACGCCGATTATGTATCCAAAATAGTTGATGTGAGAAATTTGACATATTATGTATCTTAAAGGCATTGTCAAGTCAAGTCCTACGTCCACTTAGCGGTTATGTCACAGACATTACCCACTGTTCGTTTTTTATATATATAATAACGTTGTTGTAGAAGGGAATTGAGTTTGCAAGTGTTTATATATCTCGTTTCAGAGAGCGATCAATGGCGCTTGAACCTAGGCTTATTAGCCAGGGCACAGATTAAATACCTTGCCCCATCCCAGGAACAGGACGACAAAGGAAAACGGAGTTACAATAACTTTCTTAGCAACGTAACTCCCAACGTATTTACGAAATGCATTCTGTTATCACTTGCTTATAGTGATGATTCCCGTACAACATCCCTCCCAACCATCCAACTCCTTGACATCTATGAGGGCGTCGGTGAGTCGCTGGCCTCTTGTTAAGTAGATGTCATATCATCATTTCCTTCCCTTCCCTTGTAACGGAGAAGATGGGCGTGGCCAGCAATGGTAGTTTTCATGCTTTCTCTTCTCGGACCTCCATTTGGATTGCTATTAATTCCCAAATAGTATTCCATAAGCATTTGGAGTAAGGAAGTTAAAGATATACATGACAGCTATCAGTATGCAATCTACGAAATACTCCGTTACCAACGCAACGCAACGCAACGCAACGCATTTGGAATTTGTTTGGAAATTTCATTGGAAGTTCTTCCGAGTATTCTTTTAATAATTCTTACGGATTTTTTTCAATTATTCCTTCAGTAATTCGTTTAGAAATTCTTGTCTCACATCTATTCAGATTGTTCTTAGGAAAAAAAAAAGAAATCTTGTAGTGAGTTTCTAAAGAATTTTCGAAGTAATTCCCAAATGAATTTATGTAAGAATTTCTAAATAAATCTGAAGCAATACCTAAAAGAATTCTCGAAGAAATCCTGGGGGAAGTTCTGAATTCCTGAGGTAAATTTCGAGTTTCCAAAGGGACTTCTTGAGAAAGAAATTCCTAGAGGAATTTCCAATGTTAATACTAAAACAATTTGTAAATACTGAAAAAAAAATCCTAAAAGAAAGATGTTACAAAAATTTCTTATAATTACTTCTTTGAATTTTCGAAGGAATATTATGAGGAATATCTAAAGAAATTTCTGCATTTATCTCCGATGCAATTTCCGGATTTTCAGAAGAAATCCTAAGACATTTCGTAACAATTGCTTGCAGTAATTTAAGAATGTCGGAAATTCATACAGAATTCAATTTGGAATCCTAATTACAAATTATTTTAGAAATTCCTTTGGATAATTCTTCGAAAATACCTATGGAAAATGTTTTAGGAATACCTTCGGAAATTGTTTTAGGAGAAATCCTTCAGAAATTTCTTCAGGAAATCCTTGGAAAGTCCAAATTATTTTCGGAAATATCTTGCAAAATTTCTCCGAAAATTCCTGTAGAAATGCTTCTAGAGATTCGGTCGAGAATTCCTTTGCAAATTCTTTTAAGAATTTCTTCCGAAATTCTTTAAGAAATTCACGAAAAGGTGTCATGTGGAAAGCCGGATGTTAAAGCCGAGATACGACTTTCAACAGATCCAGTCAGGTCGAACATTTGCAAAGGTGGCAGAACTGCACACTTGCCTGAAACGTGAAGCAACAAAAGTTGAAGAGGTGTTGAATGCATCGAAGACAAAGTACATGTTAGTGGGCGGAACCGAACGCGTGTTATGATAGACGGGGATACTTTCAAGGTAGCCGTTTTAATCGTCTACCTCGGATCCTTGCTAACGGCTGATATTAATGTCTTGAAATACGAAGGCGCATCATCTATCGAGGTCGGGCTTACTACGGGCTCCAGAAGAAACTGCGGTCAAAAAAGATTCACATCCGCACCAAATGTGTCATGTACGGTCATAGGAGCGGTAGTCCTCTACGGACATGAAACTTGGACCATGCACGAGGAGGACTTGCAAGCACCCAGAGTATTCGAGAGACGGGTGCTTATGAGCATATTAATATTGTGGTCAAATTTCATAAAATTTGGTCAATAAAAACCCCCTGACAATAATAGAACAAAACCTGCCAAAGCCATCATTTCCCCTATTATAATGGCCATTTAACACTTATTTCATTGGCATGGAAAAGTAAGATCCAGACTTGAAAAAAAATATATTTTATCGAAATCTGTGATATCTTCTTCTTCTTATTGGCATTACATCCCCACACTGGGACAGCGCCGCCTCGCAGCTTAGTGTTCATTAAGCACTTCCACAGTTATTAACTGCGAGGTTTCTAAGCCAGGTTACCATTTTTACATTCGTATATCATGAGGCTAGCACGATGATACTTTTATGCCCAGGGAAGTCGAGACAATTTCCAATCCGAAAATTGCCTAGACCGGCACCGGGAATCGAACCCAGCCACCCTCAGCATGGTCTTGCTTTGTAGCCGCGCGTCTTACCGCACGGCTAAGGAGGGCCCATCTGTGATATATGTCTTACAATATGTACGCCATTGTATACCATACTAATCCATTGTAACTTGTCCGTTTGATTTATTGTTTTCCTTTCTCGTATTCATGAATAATCATATTGCCCTATTTACCCATATCTTCTAATGTTATCCTTCAGAGCAAAACTTAATTTTCCTATAAAGTGATAGAAACGAAATTCAGTCATCAGATACTATCAAACATGATGTTGCCAAAAAAGTTTTTCGTCTAATAATTTTTTCATCGTATTGAAGTGTTTCTGGATGGCACTATTATGCACAGAAACCAGTTTACTAATGTATTATTATGTCCATCGCTGTACATAATGACTCATCACAGTGACGTCCAACGACGACAATAAATTCAACCGGAAGCATATAAAAAATATAAGCTTACATATGACTATCGAACGCAGTCACAATCAAAGTCCACTTTTCTCCCGTATGATACCTACCAAATAAATGATAATTACTGTCATTGAACGTATTTTGTTCGCAGCTCATCACTGCAGACCGTGGCCTGTCGTATGACCGACCCGGCATTAGCCGTAATTCAATGTCACCAAACCGAATCGCGTTCACGCCATCTATTACAGAATGCGACATTTGGATCAGACATTTTATCGGCCCAATTTTCATATCGTTTTCCTATTTGTATTTAAACCAACATTGTATGTATTTTTGTTTTTTTAATTTAACCTTTTGATTATCAGTTGGAAAATGTGTTTAAACATGTCCTTTGTGGTGAAAATATTTGCAACAAAAATGCATTTTTTTCTACGGCGCATGCATAAGAAACCTGTACTTCCAATATATGTACTTGAGGACAACCGCAACGTCGCCAATAGATAGCGTGATATGAATCGAAAATTAACTGAGCTGAGACCTGATCTGAACGCGTGCTTAAAATAAAGCACTGCGTTTGATAGATGACGAACGATGATTAACGTCACCCTAGCGCTGGAGACCTTGTAACTACTTTTGCGTTTCTTGCTGGTTGATCAAAGATGAGTTGGTCGGCATGTGCGGTGTCTTCGCCGACGACGACGACGCTTCGAATTGATTCCGAAAGAGTACATACGTACTTGTAAAAGTAAAGGTAGCAATTTTGCGCTTCGATAGCGCCGCATTTGCTTGAACTACACGACGTTGTTTAACCTTCAAATGTTTGGCAAATAAGTTCACGTGCATGTGAGTAGCATTTGCCGGTCTGCTCCGTCGAACAGTAAAGGACAAGAGCTTGGCTCGAGCATGCCGTTTAGGTTTAGGCTTTTGACGATCCGAGTATCTTATCATATTTATTCGTGTACGCAAATCAAAGACAATGGACATGCCGATTGTTAGCGGGATGTGCTTTATTTGGTGAAATTAGCGATCGAATCAATTGGGTTGTGCTTCATTTGGAATTTCAATGGTCTGCATGTTAGTCAAAGTCAAAGCATGGAAAGTCAACAATATACAACGCTCCATGGAAAGTAAAAAAATCTAACTTAATTCACCGAGTAGTGATACATACTGCCTTTCTCGCATTTAGCCAAGACACCAGCCTTATATAGCGCTAATATGGGCCGATATACCATTTCCTTCATAACTTTCGCACACAACGGTCGATCGTTATCAAATTCAAAATTGCCCTAATAACGTGCTGGTTTTATGCTGGTTTTATAACACTCTTGTAGAGTAAATTATGGTTTTTAAGAGTGTTATAAAACTTAAAATGTTACTTGAGTGCTTAACTATACTGTTACAATATTGATGTTCCCTGTTTAATGAAACTTTTTTTTTGCGAAAAAATCGGTTAAAGTAAACCTCATGTTTTTCTCAGCTTTTGTAAATAGTCTGGTAAAAAAAGCCTACTGTGTGAAAACATTTATGAATTGAATCTCCACACCACATAGCGATTTTGATGAAATTTGTTCCTTTGAACGATAATCCTAGACCAATATTTGAAAATGACGTAACAGCCAAAATTTATTATCGTGCATTTTTGCATTCTACACATGGGTGGGCTTTCGGACCTCTAATCAATAGTATTTCTTTAGGAGTAAAATCAGTAATGATTCAGTTTCATTGCAAATTTTCAAACACTATTCTAGTTTGAATCTATGAAATAAAACAAAACTGATGGTTTCCCAACCAGTGGTCTATATCCATTACGGTGGTTCGATAAATCGATTTTGCTCCACAGCCCTCATCTGATTCTGTGTGATGTTCTGAGAGTCTAACAAAAATTTGAACTGATTTGGATAAAAACTGATTTAGCACAAATTAGTATGGGGAAACTAAATTTTTCATTATACTGATTATAACGCTTCCCCATTAAGCGCTAGTGAAAAGAAAATCTACATAGCTAAAAGGAATACTCATGGGCTTTCACTCAACGAAAAAAGAACGTGAGACAGAATCAGATTAGCGTTGTGGAGCAAAATCGATTTTTTGAACCACCCTAATATTCGAAATTTTATCGGCTGCGGCGTGATAAATAGTTTTTAGCCAGCGGCGGCGGTGTGTGTTTTCTGAAAGTTCCTGCAAGAATTCGTCCGAAAATTCTTCCAGGAATTCGCCCGGATGTTCCTCCAGGAATTCGTTCAGAAAGTCCAGGAATTCGTCCGGGAGTTCCAACAGGAATTCAATCGGAAGTTCCTCCAGGAACTCGCCTGTAAGTTCCTTCAGGAATCCCTCCGAAAGTTCCTCTAAGAATTCCTTCCGAAGCTCTTTCATGAATTCCTCCGGAAGTTTCCTCCCGGAATTTCTCCGGAAGTTCCTCCGGAAATTATTCCAGGAATGACTCCGGAAGTTTCTCCAGGAATTAATTGGGAAGCTCCACCAGGAATTCCTCCAGAAGTTTCTCCAGCAATTTATCCGGAAGTTCCTTCAGGAGTTCCTCCGAATTTCCACCAGGAATAAGTTGAAAAATTCTTCTGGAGTTCCCACAAAAGTTCTATCAAAACTCCTTTAGGAATTCATCACGAAGCTTCTGAAACAAATTTCTTCGGAAGTTTCTCCAAGAATACCTCTGGAAATTCTTCCAGGAATTCCTCTCCAGGAATTTCTCCAAAAGCTCCTCTTGAAGTTTCCCCAGGTATTCCTTAGAAAATTACTCCAAGAATTTCTACTGAAGTTCCTGCAAGCATCCCTCCTGAAGTTCCTCTAGAAATGCGTCCGGAAATTCCTCCATCATTTCCTTTAGAAGTTGCTCTAGGAATTCCGTCGGAAGTTCTTCCATATTTTTTTCTGAAGGTTGCACCAGGAATTAGTTGGGATGTTGCTCCAGCAATTCTTCGAAAAGCTTCTTCAGGAATTCCTTGGAAAGGTCCTTCAAGAATTCTTCCCGGAGTTCCTACATAAGCTCCATAAAAATTCCTCAAGGAATTTCTCAGGAAGTTTCTTTAATAATTTATTCGGAAGTTTCTTCAGGAATTCCTTTCGAAGCTTAGGGAGCTCGTCCGGAAGTCCCTCAGATAATTTGGAAATTTCTCTGGAGTCCAAAAACTCCATAGGAGCTATTACGATATTTCCCCGTGAATTCCTCCAGAAACCTACCTGCGTACTTTTTAGATTTTTATGGATGTCCACCAGTTTTTACTCAAGGAATTCCTTCTGCAATTCTTCCTGAAGATCTACCGGAAATTCCTCCAAGAACTCTTCACAAATTACTTCGAGAACTCTTCGGAATTTTCCACTGAACTCCTTTCGAATCTCAAATAAAATTTCTAAACTTACTCCACTCCATTCGTCCAGAAATATTTCTAGGAGTTTTTCTAGGAAAAATTATGGAAATTCAATTCCTCCTGAAAATTCATAAATCCATAAATTCCTTAAGAAATTAACCCGGTTATCCTTCCAGGTATTTCCTCCAACATTCCTCCAAGAAGCCCCTGGGAAATCGTTTTAAAATTCTTTAAAAAATGCTTTTATGAATTCTCCTGGACATTCCTTAACAAATTCCTGTGGAAAATCACAACAAGGAAATCTCTCTGAATATTATATATTTGAAATTCTCTCAGCAATTCCGTCAGGAACTTCTACAGAAATTCCTTCCGAAAGTCCACCACTTTTTATTCCTGGTACTGCCACCCAAATTTCGCCCCAGGAAATTCTTTCACAAATCGTCCTGCCTTCTTTTCCTCGAGTTCCATCAATAGTTTCCGCGGAAATTGCTTCAAGAATACTTTTATAAATCCCTCTATAGATACAGAAGATATTCTCGAAGGAATTACTAATCAAATTTCTATAGAATTCCAAGAAAAATTGAAGTATTTTCAAAGAATGTTTATAAGAAATAAAAAAACTGTTAATTAAAACTAAACTTACAATGAATTTTTAAATGAAATTCTGTAATAATGAACAAAGAAATTCTAAAGTTTCTAACAAATGTCGAAAAGAAATTCCTTAAATTATTTGAAAAAAACAATGGATTTCTTGGGCAGCGTCACATTTCCTGATTTAAAATCAAATTAAACTTGAAAGTGATAGTTCGAAAATCAAAAATCACCCGGTCATAAGAATCGCAAGTGCTTTTCAATAAGACGATCTGTCAAAACAATTATATGTCGGCCAAAAGTAATCTTGTTATGTGTGCAGCGTTATTCAGGATCTGTTCAAGTGTAAATTTTAAATTTTATTTGAGTTAAACTCGGGAAATCAAAAATTTTCATGCAGCGGCGCGCCGATTCATTTTTGACGGCGGCGGCGCACAGGTCTATTCGTGATTCAAATCTGCAGAAAATAGAACTAAGCGGTATAATGGTTTTAAGCTTTTGAAACTTGTTATAAACGGTTATAAAAAATGAATATAGAACAGCTGCTGGGGAAATGCATAGTTCAAAATGAATGCCGCTGAACAATTTAAATCACAACTGATTAAGCTTAACAACATTCATTAATCAGTTAAGGAGGAAGGCAAAAAGCTTTCGAAACTTATTCCTCACAGGTAATTAGACGGACTTGCATGATAAAGCCTCCAGCTTGCAACTATTTCAATCATACCAAATTTGTTTTAGTGATTTTTCAGTAAAATGTAATTTGCTCAAACCGTTCCGGTAATTTATATTGCTGAAAGGGCAAATAGCAATTGAGTTGCATTTCCAAATTTGCATGCAATTTGTTGTTGTGTTATTCATCACACATCTTATTCCATAGCGTGTCCAGTCCGGTGGAAAGAATTTATCGGCTTGGAAATTCTTGTTTGACTTCTCTAGGCACATAGTCTAAGCATGCATCGAGAGTTCTCAATTAATCACTGCATCTAAAACATTGAGCTGTGGTGCGGAATGTGAACCCGAGTATATTTTGGAGCGCTGATTTTAAATACTTTGGTTGATGTCGTTTTTATTGTTTCAGCGTTTAAAATGTTTAAATCGACAGGAGATAAAAGTTACTACGACATTATAACGAAAACTGTTATTTATTTACATAATGTTTCATTGTGTTTCAAGTGCACCCAAAAACCTTTTAAAATCTGTATAAAACCTTGGCATATACAAAATTGTTAGATGCAAATACAAATATGAAATTTTTACAACCAAGTTGTCTATAAAATCCTTAAGAAAAAGTCGAGTCAAGTACGTGACACTGAAGACGGCCTTACTGTTGAGGTCGAAATACGTATCTGTCAAGATATAGTTAAGTGGTGGAATGCAATGGGATTGTACAAACTCGTCTTATGACAAGTATAAAATCCTATCGATTTTTAATGCTTTTTACTTGTATATTTGTATAAAAATCTAACGATTTTATATAAGACAACATTTGATACAAATTCTGAAAGGTTCTTGTGCATAATTGTAAATAGAATCTGGCACATGATGGTTGGGTGTACTAAGATATGGAACTCAATAACAATACTCAATAACATTATGGAGCTTTGAAAAACTTCTTATACCTACATATTAATTATAAAATGAAAAGTATTTTGTTTCAAAATTTATCAGTACCATGTTTACAATCAAAAACCATTGATTTGGGTCATTCAGATCAAATAAAATGTGACAAAATTTGCATAAAGTCCTGTGTTTCCGCTTTCGCACAATATTCAACCCCCATAAGTAGACCAGAGAAATGGCACACCCAGTGCAAAACGAAAAACCATCCAAAAATGCGCAAAAATAAACCGGTTGTGAGGTCTCTTCTTCGCATTAACTCCCAAACACGGTGTCCAAAATTCAACCAAGCTTGCCAACTTGCTGCCTACTGTTGGTGACCCCTCTCTTCTCTCTTATCACAAAGTCGTTTTCACGGCGCGGTTTTTGTGGTTACTTTCTGCAACTTGTCCGCTTCACTTTGCTAAATTGTATGTAATTCGGTCCGCACGTTCCAGCTGCTTCGCGGAATGCTTCTCACGTGTAGATTAGGTCTTTTCGCACCGGGGGCGTCTAATCTACATATCCACCTAACGTAAGGATGCTTCCACCAATTCGATTCTTCTTTGCATGATTTGTATACTTTGCTGTATTGGATGCAACAACGGAGAGATCGCAACACGTGTGTAGCACAATGACGACGCGCCAAATAACGATACGATCGCGCTCGAGTCCAGTTCGATACTGTCGGACGATCAACAAATTTGAACTCTCTGCACCTATAAGCTCACTAACCGAACTGAGTTGACGGGGGTCGCAGTGTTAGATATCGACCGAAAATGAGTAATATGGTATTTGCGGTTTGGTTGGTAATTCTTCTCCGGTTTGATTTCGGCCCAAACTGTTTTCAAAGTGTGAAAGATTGTAGAGATCAGCTTCTTAATTGAGATATTATTGAAATGATATTCTGGATGACTTCTAGAGAAAATGTTTCGGATTCCAGCATGTTTAATGTGTTCAGTTAATTACTCATCAGGATACAAAAATATGCAATAAATATTCAACTTGCCTTTTTTTATACGGTTTTATCTAAGGTACACTGGGGGAAGTGGAAAAGGAAATATCGATAGTTCATGCAATTTAAATGATCTAAATGCATTCAATCATTATGGGCTCTCAAAAACAGTCGACTTTGCACCAATTATGCGGTAATTCGTAAAATGGCGACGAAAACCCATTTATTCGAATGCCACTTTGTTGAATAACACGTTAATCATCTAGCCAAATTCCATTAGGCCGAAGTAAACGTTTGTCCGAAAATGGTTTGACCAAAAATGACATTTGGCCGAAAGCGACAAGTAGCCGAAAGGTACATTTGGCCGTACTGGTTATTTGACCGAGAAGTTCATTTGGCTGAAGTTGTCATTTGGCCGAAAAAGTCATTTGACCGAATAGATCATTTAGCCGAAAATGCCGTTTGGTAGAAATCGACGTTTGGCAGAAAAAGCCAATGTCCTTTCTGCAAAACACAATTTCGGCCAAACGGCAATGTTCTGCCCATTTTGTCCAAATGACCCTTTCTGCCACACGACCATTTCAGTTAATTGAACTATTCAGCCAAATCCATTCAAAGATTCTATTTCAACAACACATTTTTTGAATATCAACAGAAAATCCTTCGAAATTTACACTCGAAGTCAAGACAAAATTTTCAAAACGACTTATCTGCTTTTGTAAACAAAGATTCAAACAACGATTTGACCAATCTGATAGCTCTCCCACGCAAACCAATACCATCAACAGGAAGCGTAATCCTTCACCTACCTATTGAAGGTGTTGGTTTGCGTGGGGGAGCTATCAGGTTCGTCAAATCGTCGTTTGAATCTTGGCTTATAAAAGCAGATAAGTCGTTTTGAAAATTTTGTCTTAAAGTTTTTCTTAGTTTTCACGGAGAGATTTTCGAAATTTCAACGGGAAGTTGCTTTAAGAAAATCTTTGGAGTTCTAAAGTGATGTTCTATGGATCAAACGGGAAAATCTTCGAAAATTCCAGTGAATCTTTCCACGGAAAATTCTGCAGTCTTCTTCAAATTTGAATCGACGTGAAAAATTATAGACCACCGGAGTGACATAGGGGAGGCGCGCCGAGGCAAAAATATCGGCTTGCTAAAAACTGTAGGAGGAACACAACTCTAATTTTCACAGTGCAAGCACTTAGTACAACATTTATAAAATAATCAAACTTACTGTCATATTTCATATTTCCAGGGCTGGTACCGACCGATGCCGCTCAAAATAGTGACTTTAGTGACCAAAGCTGACGAAAAAAAGGACCAAATAGTGACTTTCAGTTTCAGTTGCAAGTGAGACGAAATCAATTGCAAGCAGATCAAATTTTTACGCCACTGGAAGTTAGCGAAACATGTTTATCAGTCATAAGACCTGTTTTTCTTTTCCTAATTTCCTTTTCCTGATTTCTAGGCAAAAATCTGCGTGAATGAGCATTCTTTTCTTGTTAGAATGAGTGAAAATAACGTTCAACGGACATTTGCAGAGAACTCTACGATTTGTCATAGTGAGAATGAGTGAAAATAACGTTCACTGGATTAGTTGAACACTTACTTAAGAAAGATGCAGAGAACTCTACGAGTTGTCATAGGTGCCACGGAAGTTATTGGAATTTTAAGTGCAAAAGTAACAACAGTACGGATCTTTTTGGTAGAAAACAAAACAAAAATTATGAAGATTCAGGTACAACGAGCCTGGGATTGAACGCACGACCTGCAGGATCATGCTCTCTGAACTTTTAAATATTTTTCCACCAAAATACGCAGATTTTCCAATTTGCTGTGCGTATTCATGGTCGATTTTTGCTATGGAATTCAACAGCGCATGCAATCTTCCAAATTGGGGAGACTTGATTCTCTCGCTACTCAATAAATATATTTTTTTAGAGCAAATCCTGTCACATATATACAAAAAAATAACCACTTGAGAACAATTTATATTGTTTGACAAACTTCTCAAGTCTCAAGGATATTGTGGCAACAACTCAAAATCCAATTATCCTGAAAATGTGGTGGGATGTTGACATTTTTATCAGTGAAGATCATTTAGCATATTTACGGCTTTGTGCTGTGAAAAAAATGATAGCATTTAGTCATTATTAGGAGAAGTTGTTCAAATTTTGCGTGGCCACTTAAAAACATCTTTAGGAGGGACAAAACACATTTAATAATAGAGTAAATAGGGTTTTCAATAAAAAAGAACAACTCGCCACATAACGATCATTTGTCTAGAGGATCTTCAATAAAAATACGCTATAACAATACTACTATACTGCCGTGAATCGCATATTTGTCCCATGTGAGAAGGAAACCCAGCAAAGATGGGAAAGATATGCGATTCACCGCAATAGTTCTCGGTAAAATAGCGGAGTATTAAATCTCCCAAGGGATCTAGTCTCACAAGGAACCAAGTCTTCCCACCTTCCCCTACTGTATAAAGTTTAAGCTTTAAAACAAAATCGGAATCGGCAGGTCTCCTGCTTGCATGACTGTATACCACTTTATAAATTGTGACGTTGAACACTATTAGTTAGCTACAAAAATACTCACATACCATCGCGTGCAGAAAGGGTTTCCATCAACGAGTACTGGCTCTGAATTTCTACTTCTGAATAAATCGTACTTCCTAGTGCTAATAACTTCGCCTTCCTAAGGCTAATGACTAAAGTCTAATCTTCTCGCGGTTTTCATGCAGTATTGAATTCTGCATGAACTGAATAAGTATCATAGTTCCCCGGATAAAAATTAACATTAACTTGTATGACATAACCCATTGAAATACAATAGATTGTGTGGTAAGCAATAAAAACTATTGTACGCTTATTGTAAAATTTTCGCGGTTGTAAACGATCTTTATTGTACTTACATTAAAAGTACAGTATATTTAAATGTTACCCATACATTCTATTATATTTTTATTGTTCGCTTATGTTTATAGTATTGCTCATCCAAAAACTGAACAAATTATAAAAGTATTCTGTCTGGATGATCAGGAAATCCGTCCTTAAAAAAATAATATAATTTTGGAATATTTCATTGATTTATTATATTGATGAAATTACAATTGAAAACAATAAAACAACAATAGCTTTGCTTATTAAATGAAACAAAAAATTATCCCGTTTCTCAAATATATATTTTTATATTGCAGGTCTAGAAATGTTATGTGATAAAAATTTGAATTAAAAAATTAAAGGGAACCAAAACTTTTGCTTATCATTTCACTCGGAGAATGGATGGATTCATTTGAGCGTGTACAGTTTTGTTTATGATTAGTAGAAAGACAAAAAGTAAATAATGAAACTATATGGTGCGAGGCGGCAATGTCCCAGTGGGGAATGTAATGCCAATGAAGAAGAAGAAGATGGTGCAGGAAGTGTCCTTTTCATTACTGTTTCTGGTGCTGGGTAGGCGGTAAATCACTGGCTTCTGAATCGAGGTAAATATTTAAAGTGTTATACAACAAAAGTTCAATGTACAGTCGCAGTTCGCTGTTTGGGTCACAACCAAGGTCACAACCTCGACTAAACAAACGAATTCTGTTTTTTAGCTAGTTTTGTCAACTGACACCAATTTGAACTTGTGCATTCCAATTTGAATATCACAAATAATGTCCAATGACGTCAAACCCATTTTCGGCATTTGCATTGAATTTTGATGTATGAATGCTTTTTAGTTGGGCCATGGCCCAACCAGCGGAGGCCAAAATGACCCATGTATTAAAAGCCCAACCAGCGAATCACGACTGTAATGCACGCAGTGGTTCATCCCGATCAACAAAAAAATTAAGTGTTATCATCATAACATCTGATGATATTGAAATCTTTAAAGTACCTTTAAGAGGGTCCTTAATTTCCATCGCCAAAGCTATTTGAAACATTTTTGGTAACTTGTTCCTTTTCAGAAATCAAGCTTATGATAAAATACTGCTGCTCGCTGCCTTCACTGATTCAAGACCGTCCAGTGGCTATCATTGACCAATCTCACCAACGGGAGATTTTTTACGTAGGACTTACGTCTCTCTTTACTATACCGGGTGTCATTTCAAAATATTCAAATCGACCGCGTTACGCTATGTTGAAAGATTTTAAACGTTAATACCGTTCGTCTCAGTGGACGAATTTCCGCGGTAAGCCCCTAAATCGACAGATTTCAAGTATGCCTTCCATGTCCATGCTTGATAAGACCCGAAAAACTTGTTTCAATAGGCATGAAACTGTTTTCAATGAAAAACATTGAGATCAAGGGAACCTATAAATATGGGTACCGCATAATTCTTGCATCATTCCATTACCACGTTCTGATTGGTGCAGACACCAGCGAATGAGCAGCCGCTGGGTCTGCCGAGAAGCCATAAAATAGCGCAACGCGATTTTTTCCTTTCATTCTGACCAGGACAAGCGAAGCAACCGCATCATCGATTGAACAGCACTCACACCTTTTAGCAGGGAATGAAGTCTGCACCGACCGCTTTTTTGGCTCGACACCATCGAAGCTATCATCATCAGCCGAAACCTAGCCTAACCTAACCTACATCATCAGTCCACCCTACAAACCCGACAAAGCAGCAATGCTGAGCAGATACCGGCAGCAGCAGCAGAGTCGAGCCGAGACCGGCCGGCATCGGTGCTGAGCGGAGACAGGCTGAAAAAAAAGCCACATGATGCAGCATGTATGTCCCAAAAACAAACGGTTCTTCAGAGAGCCAATAATAGAGATCAATATCAATGCTTTCAATACCCTTCGGGATAGAAATTGTACTTGGGTGCCAAATCCAATATTCTAGAGATAAAATTTTATGCGTGATTTTCATAAATAGCGTCAAAACTAACAGTGGATAATTTTTCTGATTTAACCGCGAAGTGGGCGAAGGACTTCGCTTGACCATGCCTTTAAAGATTCATAAGATGTCCAAATCTTTCACATAATCTTATTTGGATAAAAAAACACCGATAACAGCTCAAACATTAATAAACTCTCAATCGATTTTTCATCAAATGTTGGATTTTTTGGCATTGATAAAAAAATATGTAGATAAACATTGTTTGATACTGACCGCACACAAAGCGAACGTGACTGAATGATCGTCCCATGTTACCAATTCTAAATCTTATCACCCGAAATCCCATGTCCGAGTGTTTCCTTCCTTCTACTACTAACAATGTTGTCTCAGAAAAGAACACGTAGGGACACGGCAGGTATTTCCGTCCATCGTCGTAGGGGCTAAAACCAACGAAAGCAACGTACATTTGCTAGAACTCCACTATAGCAGAACGTTTCTCCTGAGCCTACGATTTGGTACGTATGAGTTTTACAAAAAGCGTCTCTTTTATTGGTTTTCGAGACTATGACGAACAGACGAAAATACCTGCCGTGTCCCTACTTCCCACCTGAACTGCAATTCTAAGCTCGCTTGCCCGGCTTATTGGCCTGTATCTAGCGAAAAGTCCCGTTAGGAAATAGACGCCAGCAGCGAGCAACAAGCGTAAAAAAGAAGAAGCCCTTCTCGAACGCGTTGATGATGATGACGCTTTGGCTGACAAAGAAGCGGGATACAAGACACTAGCTGATTGGCCCACCAATTGAGAAGAAGAGAAGATTCAAAATAAGGTATAAAAGAAAAGTGCATTCGCTCGCAGAGCATTCAGTCTTTTTTATACCATCACTAGAAATTCGCGGTTATTTGAAAAGATCGTTTTCTTACTTTTTGCACTTAGCCGGAGCAAACAGCCTTTTTCAAGGCTCTAAGAGTTAAAAATAATGTTCTCCTGAAAGGGCTGAGATACAGTCTACATTCCCTGCTGAGCCAACTTGTGGTTTCATTGGGAAGGTTGCCACTGTCGAGGCTAATATTTCGTGACCGGACAGATACTTCCTGAATTTTTTTTGATGATTCTTGTTCGAGGTAGATTTGATTTCTGTGTCGGTTTGATGAGAAGATTTTGCCAAGGAATGGTATGCAACGCCGATTATGTATCCAAAATAGTTGATGTGAGAAATTTGACATATTATGTATCTTAAAGGCATTGTCAAGTCAAGTCCTACGTCCACTTAGCGGTTATGTCACAGACATTACCCACTGTTCGTTTTTTTCTTTTCTTCTCGACGTACATTTTTCAATAAAACTGACATTCTTCTATAATTTACATTTTCACAGGTTTTATCTATATTCAACTATTACTTCGATCCACCTATGCAAGGAAAAATAAGCCATTGCAGATAAATCGAATTCCCTTCTCTAGTAGCAGCAGTTACGGCTTATTTAGCGAGTATAGCGGACTGCGTCATCGCCGACTTTCAGCAAAGCAAGTTAAAATGAGTAAAAATTAAGTTTGAACTTAATTAAAATTAAATTGAAAATAAAGTAATTTGTAAAACAATTAATTGTATTGTATTTTTGTTGTAATATTGAAGTATAATATATTCTAAATCCTGTTGTTTTTCTACTGTAAAACAATAGAAAAAGTAATTGAAAACATTTAGAACACAATGTTTTCTATTGTTTTGTCGCTTGAAATCATCCCATTGAAGAACCGTAAAATCAATTGTTTTGCTCCGAATTTTGTATGAAAATTTTTCGATTTTTTATTGTAAAGATACATAACAACCCCCCTTTTTTATTGTAAAAGTCCCATTTACCATTTATTTTATCGTGGAAAACCATTATTTCTCATGTGATTTTATTGTCTAAATTCCAATATATTCAATGGTAAAAAATATGTTTTAAATGGTGGTGTAACAATAAAATTTATGATATTTTAATGATATTTTTTATCCGGGTCTTCATCATAAATAGTGCCATCTAGCTCCAAATTACTGTTTTCCGATGTTTCCCCATACAATTTTTTTTTATAAAAACTTCCAATGAGTTTAGCAGCGCCCAAACGTTGACCGACTTGGCTGAAATTTTGTCCAGAGCATCAAAGCATAAAATAGAACTGAATAAGCAGGAAATCAGTTTTTTCCATACTATTTTGAGCCACCCTAATGTCAAGTCTGCCTGTACCAACCACCGATAGTCGTTAAGTGCTGGACACAAATCGTGGGCATGCAAAGGGCTGAAGGCTATTTGCGAGCAGGAACCTGGCATTTAACCACGCTAATACTAGGAAGCCCTGCAAGTAACGCAGTTTAACCTCAACCATTGTGCTGTGGCAGTCGATAGCAGAAGCGAGCACGGACATTGCTATACTGTCGGATTCGTACTTTATCCCCGCGGATAACGGGAACTGGATAGTGTAGTAGGCGTAGTCTTCGTGATAGAATAAAGATTTATTCAAAGGTACTACTTGACAACAGACGGTTGTGTTTTATAAGAAAGTTCCACCTCTACAATTGGCGACGACCTCGGAGAACCAACCAAGCTGAAGTTGAATCCAGAATTATCAAAGATTCAGACGACCCCGGACAACTAAGCCAAGTTGAAGCTGAATCCAAAATAATCGAGGGCTTTGAGAGGAGAACTGGAGACATGGCTACGGTAATTGATTATCTTTTGAAATTTTGTGTTCATTGAGATTTCTTGCCTAAAATATTGAAATAGTGTAAAAGAAATGCCAGTGCGTGACTTCGGTTAACTCTACAGATTCAAACGAAGGGAATTTCCGGTCCGTTTCGGTGAAAGCAAACGAAGGGATTCAATTCGTTTCCTACTTTACTCTAAAAGGAATCAATGATCTCGAGGACATTAACGCGACAATGTGCTTCGGAGGATCGGATGTTCGTAAGATAGCGCGTGATGTCAGTGTCAACGAATAGGCCATTCTCGACAACCGTTACAGGAAAGCAATGGATGTATTGGATAATTATTATTCTCCACGTATGACGCAAAGGTATGAGCGGTTCATGTTTCGTCAGCTAGTTTCAACCCAAACGAAAAAAATGACCGATTCATGATTCGTTTGAAGGAGCCCGCTCAATGCAGTTTCGGTGACCAGGTTGAAGAAATGATCATGGATTAAGTCGTATATGCCACACAAAACGATGATAAGCTTCGCGCCAAATACCTGGAGGCTGATACCAGTCTTGTAAAGATGCTAGATATTGCACGTACTCACGAATCAGTTAAATCACAACTTCAGGAGCTTCGCGGGAAATCCACCCTTATTATCGATTTGAAAGCGGTAAGTAAAAGTAACAAGGACTCCAAACATAGTAGGATGACCTGCTTCAGGTGCAAAGGAAACCATTCTTCCAGCGATGCTCGGTATCCACAGAAGCCAACTTTGAACAGAAGAAACAACCGTCAAGAACGAAAAGAGAAATTTGTGCATGAAGTGGACGACGTAGCAAAGTCAGTTGAAATCCAAGAGGTATTTCATCTGGAAGGTAAACGCTTTGTTGAAGCTATTGCGGTTTGTTATTTTTTTTTTGTCTTTATTAAAGACGAGATGACAGCCCTAGGCTGGCTCATCTCTAGGTTTGTTATTGATACGGGAGCCGACGAAAATGTTTTAAGCGTAGAAGATTGGAAAACACTCAAACGTATCGGATTCAAGACTTTTAATGTCAGGAAAGGAAGTGAAAAAGTTGTTCGTGCGTATGGATCGATTAAACCGTTGACTGTTCTAGGCGAAGTCGACTCTAGACTTACTGTTGGTGAAAAATATTGCTATGGCAGGTGTTCATTACTCTCGGGTGAAACTGCGGAAGCACTAGGAATCAACAAATATCTTCATTCCGTCTCTATATATCAAAGGTGAGCAATTTTCGTCATTACCTAAACATTAATTAAGCTAATAATTACTAAAATTGAATAAAATTCGTATAGACTTTTGCGTGACTATCAAAATCGATAAATCGATTCCTCCTGTAGGGCAAGCGTATCGTCGCATACCTATCCCACTGGAAGAGCTTACATTGCTTAAACTTAAAGAACTTGAGCGTCAGGGAACTGAACGCGTCTCAGACATGGGCGTAGCCAGGATTTAGAGAAGGGGGGGGGGGCAACTTTTTTGGTCTTCTAAATCGTAGTTTTATAAAAACACATGAAACCAAATCCAAACCAAATCGAAACAATAATGATCAAAACAATAATGGATTTAAAAATGCGTGATTTATTGCTCATCAGATATTTTTAAATAAAGTGAGAAAAATATTGACGAACTAAGTATTCAGAAAGAATATAAAATCGGCTATAACAATTATTATAAAAATGCTGCATTCTTCCATAAGTTTAAGAAAACTAGAACCATACATCTGAATTTCTAAACAAATCCTTGCTGAAATAATATTTATTATAAAATAGGCAGAAAAATCAATATGCAAGCTTTCTCCAGGAATTCCTTCGACAATTGTGTGTAATTCAACATCGCACATATGAATCACCCATCATGTTTACATTGCTTGCACTCGCGACTCACCTCGTGATGAAGGAGGAATTGACTGACTGCGAATGTGTCTCTTGCATGCGATGGCTGCTACGATCTGTCATGTGACTGAATAACAGTATATTAGACTTGTTCATGTTTATAGGCCTGTCCAATGCCACACATCTCCCCTCTTCTCTAAAAAAAATAACGGCTGGCATCTATGTTTAAAGAAAAAAATATCTTTACCGATATGATGGGGATACTCTCTCACAATGATAAAAGGCATCTTGAACCAAACGATCACTTCCGGCGCATTATTGTACAGCGAGCATCTAATTTCGAAAAACACTATGGATAAACCATGATTATGGTTGCCCAACTTATATGGAAAATCATTCTCAAGACTTTCCCGTGAAGTGGTAACTCGCAATGGAAACACTATTTTTGATAACTCTTTTGCTTCTAGTAAAAATCATCAGTACTAATACTACCTTTACTTTCTTTGAGCACACGTCTATTTCAAAATGTGTAACTATAAATGTCAAACAACCAACAACAAAATCTAGAAACCGAACCGGAATTGTACGATAAACTGTTCTTAACTATAGGCAGATATCTTTTCTCAATGCAATCAATCTCCACGAGCACCTTACAAATCCACGATAATATCCTAATTCTTGTGGGCGTTCTACCATTGAGGAGAAATAAAAATCTTGCCTGCGGACGTTCTACTGCAGAGTTCTCATCATTCCGGTCTGTAGTAATACTATTCTTCTTGCGGGCATACCACCAGCGCAGAGAAAGACAACTTGAATACGGGCGTACACCACGCTGAATTGTGATCATTCCGCTCCACAATAACACTATTCTTTTTGCGGCCGTCCCACCAACAACGCAGAGGAAGAATCTACTGAATGCGGGCGTCCCACCACGCTGAATTGTGATCATTCCGATCCACAATAACACCATTCTTCTTGCGGGCGTCCCACCAACGCAGAGGAAGAATCTACTGAATGCGGGCGTCCCACCACGCTGAATTGTGATCATTCCGATCCACAATAACACCATTCTTCTTACGGGCGTTCCACCAACGCAGAGGAAGAATCTACTGAATGCGGGCGTCCCACCACGCTGAATTGTGATTATTCCGATCCACAATAACACCATTCTTCTTGCGGGCGTCCCACCAACGCAGAAGAAGAATCTACTGAATGCGGGCGTCCCACCACGCTGAATTGTGATCATTCCGATCCACAATAACACCATTCTTCTTGCGGGCGTCCCACCAACGCAGAGGAAGAATCTACTGAATGCGGGCGTCCCACCACGCTGAATTGTGATCATTCCGATCCACAATAACACCATTCTTCTTACGGGCGTCCCACCAACGCAGAGGAAGAATCTACTGAATGTGGGCGTCCCACCACGCTGAATTGTGATCATTCCGATCCACAATAACACCATTCTTCTTGCGGGCGTCCCACCAACGCAGAGGAAGAATCTACTGAATGCGGGCGTCCCACCACGCTGAATTGTGATCATTCCGATCCACAATAACACCATTCTTCTTACGGGCGTCCCACCAACGCAGAGGAAGAATCTACTGAATGTGGGCGTCCCACCACGCTGAATTGTGATCATTCCGATCCACAATAACCATTCTTCTTGCGGGCGTCCCACCAACGCAGAGGAAAAAACACTTGAACGAGGGTGTCTTTTCACGCTTAATTAAAACAGTAAAACTCTCTTTATTGAACTCCTCGCTGAGCTAGCATCCTTAATTTTGTCAACAGAAAGATCAACAACATTCAAAAAGTACTTTTTACGAATTTTAGCAACACAGGCCACCAACAAAATTCACTTAATCGAAATATTGCTTTCTAAGTACGATACGTCTAATCCACGTGGTATTGCAGATATTTTATGTCACAGTATCATCCGATTTCACTACACTCAGATACAAGGAGCATTGCGATAGCATGTTTTCGATAAATTCAACTATTGCAATCAAGAAGAAAATTCTGAAAACAACAACTTCAAACATAACACATAGTTAACACGAGGTTAATCATCTTTCACTCATCGCAAACTTGGAATAATCCATCAACAAACAAGTCCTACCGGCGGGATCAGATTCAATAAACTACTCTATTTAACTAATCTAAAGAAAGCCTTATGAAAGTTACTCTGTTTTACATACCAATCAAAGAGTATGAACCATAAAATGCCAGCACATAAACGTCCCAAATGTTTTTCAAATTTCCAAGAACTGCACCCAAAAGCTGGGTCGATGGATAAAATCAAAACGATTGTCAGAAAATCTCCATAGTAAGCTGTAAAAAAGTATTCTTCACCTAGATGTGAGCATTATGAACGCAGTTGAGAGAGTACACGTGAAAATAAACTCATACTATTGAGGTTTTCATCATTATCATTGCTAACAAAGCATTTCTTTGTTTTCTGTTAGAAATGTCAGTTTTACCTGTTTGCTGCTAGATTATTCATGTCATTACATTCTAGGCATAAAATGCTGAGGAAAACATTTATAAAAAGTAAAACGTTACAAACGTAATTTTGTGTTCGGATCTACCGGAATGTTCAAGCAGAATCTTATCAAAACAAAACCTTAAATGTAAATAATCGGGCTGCCGCTATACTTCTCATAAAACATCTTATAGCTAACTACCAATAAAACTCAATAAGTGAACGGTATGAATTAATTTTACATTCTACGCAATCACTTATGTATATAAATAAATTGAACTTTGTTTGAGAACCACTGCTTATTGATACTGTCGCTCAAGTCCGGGAATTCAATTATCGCTGGCCCGCCGTGCATCGAATGTAAAAAATCACCGTTTTGTATTCAATGTGTCGTATTTGAACTGTTTCGTACTTTCGAATATTTGTTTGGGTGAATCGAGTGCGTCAAATAGTGATTTATAGTGTTTTTTTTTGTTCGGTGAATGTGTTATTGTTATTGCCTTATACATTAATACCCACTCGCTGTTGGTTTTTCGAAGCGCCATCTGCCAGCAAAAATTATAAACTTTGGTGACCGTTTACATCGAGCCGGTGACAAGCACGGTGTCATCATCATCAATAGACATAGCCCGCTGTCATCATTGAAACGCAGTATGAAAAAAAATATAGCCCGGGACATCCTGGCTACGATCTGGCGATGGGCTAAACAATAGGATGTCAATAGCCTGGTTTACATGGTTGCATACTTGTAGGCGACTTTCCTAATTTGTACTTGTATGCGATTCACCATCCTCGTTATCGCACCGTCAGTTTGCTGAACTTTATACACAAATGGAATGCTGCCAAATATGTTCAAGCTCCTTAGACTTTGGAAAAAGCATCGTCTGCAGCGGAACGTGTGGAACAATTGTCCATTACTCTTGCGTTGGTTTACACAAGTCGCACTATGCCTCCTGGACTGCCAAAGTAGGACTTCTTTGGTTTTGCGAGACTTGTCGACTAAATTTTGAGCCATCCGTATACGACCGTGAAAAAACCATAATGAAGGCATTACGCGAATTGCTGATCCGTACTGATTCTATGGACACGCGTCTGGGTAATTATGGCGAAAATCTTCGCATGATCAACAAATCACTGTATGGCAATAATCAGTCAAAAACCAGCAATAATTCGCATCAACAAACGACGTTCCTGCAAAGTATCGACCAGCTTACCTTGGATGATGCTGACCCAGTAAATCGTTCAAGATCCTGCGATGAAACTTCTTTTTTCGAAGTGTTAGATGAAGTCAACAGCTCAATCGCCCATCTTCCGGAGAAGTTCATCATCGGAGCAAACAAACGCGTTCAAATAATTGATAATCCACCCAAGACCTCGAACAACCTCAACCCACCCCGAATGAATATCTCAACCCCAGCAGCTTCATCTCATAAATCAATGCGGCCGTCCACCAGCGCAGATTTAGTCAGCACGCGATTCGGTCAAAGCAATATTGTCTCCAACAATCTCGAAGCGTCGGATGATTCTTCGGGGCAAGCCAACGGAAGTAAGACTAAACCTAGAAATTCGGGTTTGAAAGTTGCCAATAGTGATCTCCAGGCCAACGATCTCGAATCTTTCTACGTAACACCCTTTGAACCAGATCAAAGTGAAGAGGACGTCAAAATTTACGCCTCCGACATTTCGAATGCACACCCGTCCCTAATAAAAGTGACAAAACTAGTTCCTCGAGGCAAAAACATAGCAGATCTTTCGTTTGTGTCTTTTAAAATAACAGTTTGTAAAACATTTTCTTTCGTTTGTGTCTTTTAAAATAACAGTTTGTAAAACATTTTCAAACGTTATCAGCGACGCATGGTATTGGCCGGAAGGGGTTACTGTACGCCCTTTTGATTTGAATAAAAAAAATGGATCCTTCGTTCGTCTTCCGAACAACTCTTAAACAGCAAAATCTTCACCGAAAAGAATCAGCTCTCCTCACCAGGATGCACAACATATAGCACTTTGGAAGCCCCGGAGCCTCCCATTGCAGTCGAGACCTTCCAGCCAGCGCTCATCAGTCATCCTGGTCCTGCGTATGGGTCCGGTATAAGGGGCTTCCAGCCTGTGCAATCAGGCAAGTATTACTCGATTATGAACACTGCCCGCTCTGAAGACATTTCCTCCCGCAGCTCCAATATCACCGATTTGGCTCCAATTTTCCACCACCCAGGACGCATGACAGAAAGCACTTTGGAAGCCCTAGAGCCCCCCATCACAGTCGCGACAATGAAGCCAACGTACATCAGCCGTCCTGGTCCTGTGTTTGGGTCAGGCAGATGGGGCTTCCAGCTCGCGTTACCAGGCAAGTACGATCTAATCAAGGACACCGCTCGCTCTGAAGACATTTCCTCAACAGCTCAACAACCGGGACGCCTGATAATAAGTCCTTTGGAAGTCCCGGAACCTCCCATCACAGTCCTGACCATCCAGCCAGCGTTCAACAGTCGTCCTGGTCCTGTGAATGGGTCAGGTGGTAGGGGCTTCCACCCTGCAGAATCTGGCAAGTACGATTTGAATGAGAACACAGCCCACCCTGAAAACATATCCCTACCCAGCAGCACTTGCATCTCCAACTCAACACGTCGCAACACCACCGAAGCTCGTCATCCACGGCGCGCAATCACCTCCCATGAAAATAATGCAACAACTTCCGCAAACGTTTTGCTGTACTACCAAAACGTTGGTGGAATCAACAGTTCACTTGCCGATTATAAGTTGGCAGTCAGCGATGGGTGTTACGACATTTATGCTTTTTCCGAAACTTGGCTCAACGAGAAAACCACATCGAATTTGTTATTTGATGCATCATACTCCGTGTACAGACAAGATCGCTCGCCGTCAAATAGCCGTAAACTCACCGGGGGCGGCGTCCTGCTAGCTGTTCGTTCAAGCTTTAAGTCCCGTAAGCTGGATCCTCCATCCGGCTTAGAAGCAGACATCATGCACGCGTACAAAAAAGGATGAGATTGAGCAACGACTGCTACGCGCACATAAAATTTAGCGCACGCGAGTCTCACGAAGCTTGTGTACCTCACATTAGCATTGGTGAGTCGCACTGAGATAT
Organism: Armigeres subalbatus; assembly: GCF_024139115.2. Classification (NCBI taxonomy): domain Eukaryota; kingdom Metazoa; phylum Arthropoda; class Insecta; order Diptera; family Culicidae; genus Armigeres; species Armigeres subalbatus. Next base: position 63,443,335 of record NC_085139.1, read on the forward strand.
CTCAATGCGATCAGCTCATGCGCTGTTTGCCATGGCAAACCTTTGCAAACAACAGCGAAGGTGCGTAAAACAGCTTGGGCGGGAAATTTTCATTCAATAATATCGTCGCCTAAGTAACGCCAGCTATGCATTCCTAGCGCATGAGATGAGTCTCATGAGACGTACAATGAGACACGCTCACTCAGTTATTTTATGCGCGCTAGCTTCTCTCGTCGCACCGAATCGATGCTTGCTCATGGCACACTGTTACATCCATGTATACACGAGAATCAAGAGACTCTGCTTAGAAGTTGAGCAAATATGGGTCGCTATTTCTACTATCGATGCCACGCTTTACCTCTGTGTTGTTTATTTTCCGCCTGATAGAGTCAACGACGATAACTTAATTGAAAAATATCTCAACTCTCTGAACTGGATCGTTTCGCAGCTGACACCAAGAGATAACATCGTTGTTTTAGGGGATTTCAATTTGAGTTCAATTTCATGGAAACGAAATTCTTATGGTTCCCTTTTTCCGATTTCCTCTCGATCCTTCATCAGTCAAACATCACGAGAGTTACTTGATGCATTCAGTACTGCTGGCCTCGGACAAATAATGGACATCGAAAACGAGAACAATCGCATTCTCGATCTATGCTTCGTTAGCAATGAACTTTGTACAGATTGCACAGTTCAACAAGCCCCATCGCCGCTTGTTAAAATCAACAGACATCATGCTCCTGCCATAATAAGTTTTAATATTAGCCCTTGTCAGCATTTTCGAGACTCTTCTGAAAGCATTTTGTTTGATTTCAATAAGGCCGATTTCGATGGCATGAATGACTTTTTATCACACGTCGACTGGGATGGCATATTTCAAGACTGTGACTGTAATTTGGCAGCATCGACTCTGTCCGGAATTATGCTCTATGCTGTTGATCAGTTTGTTCCTAAAACTAATCGGCCAGCTCCGGCCAAACCAGCTTTGTCTAATCGTTTTCTCCAACACTCCCAAAGGCTCTAGCAGACAGTTTTAAGACAACACAACAAACATCGAACAGAATCCACAAGTTCGCGATATATTAAAGCGAATACTGAGTACAAGAAATAAAACGATTATTTGTATAATGCTCATGATCTGCAACGTCGCTTTAAAGTCAACCCTAAAAGTTTTTAGCGTTACGGCAACGATCAACGGAAAGAGTCCGGATTGCCCCCTACGATGACTAAGGGTTTGATAGAAGCCAACTCTACCGAAAGTATTGCAGACATGTTTCGTCTACAATTTAGCAACGTTTTCAACAATGAGCAGCTCAATTCACAAGATGTTACTACTGCTACAGCGAACGTTCCCTGTTTACAGAATTCCGAGCAATCGATTGCTATCACCGAAGATATGGTAACTGCAGCTGGCAAGGAACTGAAATCGTCTACTGGATGTGGACCCGACAATATTCCTTCACTGGTTCTGAAGCGTTGCATTGTTTCTCTTGCATCACCGCTAACAAAAGTTTTCAATCTGTCATTGACCACGGGAGTTTTCCCAGACTGCTGGAAGCATTCGTATGTTTTTCCAGTATTCAAAAAAGGCTGTAAGCGAACTGTCTCTAATTATCGTGGTATAGCCGCGTTGAGTGCCACCTCGAAGCTGCTGGAGCTAATCGTACTTCATAAGCTAGTTCAGTGCTACGCGAATTATATTTCACCAGAACAGCATGGATTTATGCCTAAGCGCTCAACAACTACCAATTTGACTTGCTTCACCTCGTATTTGATACGCCAAATTGAAATAGGTCATCAGGTTGACGCCATCTACACGGATTTATCAGCGGCGTTTGATAAAATGAATCATGAAATTGCAGTTGCCAAGTTTGACAAACTTGGCATGAATGGTAACATGCTTATTTAGCTTCGCTCGCATCTAACCGGCCGCAGCATGTCTGTTAAAATCGGAGACCACGTTTCTTTACCGTTTTAGTTGGGTCCGGTGTTCCTCAAGGCAGCCACCTCGGTCCATTCTTATTCCTGCTTTACATGAACGATGTGCATCTTGTTTCGAAGCGTCTAAAACTGTCATAAGCCGATGGTCTGCAGAAATATTTTGCGATAAAGAGCCTCATGACGCAGCATTTCTGCAACTACAACTGGAAACCTTTGCCGAATGGTGTCACAATAATCGAATGTCATTGAACGTCTCCAAATGTTCGATTATTTCGTTCGGACGCAAACACTCGCCCTACCATTTCGACTATGCAATTGAGAGATACCGCTGAAGCGTGAATCAACAGTGAAAGACTTGGGAATACTCATCGATTCTAAATTAACCTTCAAGGACCACGCTTCGTATATTGTATCAAAAGCTTGATCGCAGCCAGGATTGTTCCGTTTTGGAAAGCAGTTGAACGACGTATACTGTTTTATGGCACTATATTGCTCCATTGTGCGTCCTATTTTGAAATATCCGTCTGCCGTTTGGTCCCCATATTACCAGAATGAAATTCAACGAATCGAAGGTCTACAAAGGAAATTCATCCGCTTTGCACTGCGTCACCTCAGGTGGAGGGACCCGCTTAATCTACCCAGTTATCCTAGTCGATGTAAGCTGATTAATCTGGATCTGCTTGAAGCGAGGCGGAACGTGGTAAATGTCTGTTTTATCGGCGATTTGTTACAAAATCATATAGATTGTTCATCTCTGCTAAGTGCGTTGAACATAAACTCCCGTTGTCGCAATCTTCGCATGCACTCATTTTTTAGTATTCCCACCGCAAGAACCAACTATGGGTTACATGAACCGTTGCGTAGTATGTGCCGCTTGTTCAATACATGTTATTTTGTGTTCGATTTTAACGTGTCTAGGGAAACAAATAAGTGTAGTTTTAAACGTATTTTATGTTAGATTTATATATAGTGTAGTTCTGAAGTCATTGGGGTATAACTTTATCTGTTGGCCTAAATAAATAAATAAATGTAATGCAGCAAATCAAAGAAATAGTTGTAACTAATTTAAAAAAGACAACACAATGACAATTCCACGTGAAAAAAAATCGCAATTTGTGCACTTAGAGAAGAGTTGCGGGTCTGAAGGAAAACATTTTGAAAATTAGAATCTCTCGAGTCCGCGGCTCCCAGCCCGAGAACGGCATCCACACAAATATTATGAAACCATTACTCCTTACCTATGCAAAAAAAGCTTCGCCGCTCCAACCTCTTTTCGGCTTCCCGTGAAGTTCGTTCAAAGCACACATCTGTACATAACATGATGGGTGATTCCACAAGCAACGCCAGCACACACTCCTGGCAGGATCGCCAAATGTGTAATTCAACATCGCACATATGAATCACCCATCATGTTTACATTGCTTGCACTCGCGACTCACCTCGTGATGAAGGAGGAATTGACTGACTGCGAATGTGTCTCTTGCATGCGATGGCTGCTACGATCTGTCATGCGACTGAAGAACAGTATATTAGACTTGTTCATGTTTATAGGCCTGTCCAATGCCACACAAATTGCTTCTGGCATTCTATCCGAAATTTTATCAGGGATTCTTTAGGAATGCCTCCAGCAACTTCTTCGGCAGTGTCTTCAGGAATTCCACCATAAATTTTGACGAGAATTGATCTGAAAATTCCACCATTATTTACTCCGAGAAAATCTTCACGAACTTCTTTATAAGTTCTGCAGAATTCCCTGCAATAATTCAAATAATTTCGTGCTGTTTCCCATAATTTTTAAGAATAAGAATATTCCGTGGAAATTCCGCTGAATTGCCAGTAAACATTCCTGAGAATTTCACGAAAAATCTTCGAATTTCTTGTGTAAATTCCATAACATTTTCCGTGAAAGTTTCGAATAATTTCTTGTGAAAATTTCAAAGAATTTCTCCAGGAATTCCACTGGAAATTTATACAGAAATTATACCGGAAATGAAATCAACAATGGAATTTTCGGAGGAATTCCTAGATTAATTCGCAATGAAATCCTGAAAGAATTCCAGTGGAAACTTCAAGATTTCCATTGGGAGATCCTCCAGGAGTTTCTCCGAAAATTCCTCCTGGAATTCTTCCAGGAGTTCCACCGGCATTTCCACCAAGAATTTCTCTAGGATTTCCTTCGAGAATTATTCCGGTAGTTCTATTGGCAGTTCCTCTGAAAATTCTTCCGGGAATTTCGGCAGAATTGGAATTTATTTAGGCTTCTTCAGGAATTTATATAGATTTTTCACCAGAAGCTCCTCCGAGAATTCTCCGGGAGGTCCTCTGATGATGATGATGATGGTCCAGCTACAAACCCCAACAAAGGTTTCAGCTAGACGAGATTTGTCTATAAGATGAATTCTCTTGTTTCCGAGAATGCTTCTGATAGTTTCCCCGGGGTTCCTTTGAAAAATCTCCCGGGAGTTTCTTCAGAAATTCTTCCAGAAAATTCCTTCGAGAGTTCCTCCGGGAGTTCCACCAGAAGCTATTCCAGGAAATTATTCAGGCTTTTTTCAGGAAATCATTTAGGCTTTCTTCAGAAATTAAGCTGGAAAATCCTCCCGAAGTTCTTCCGATAGTTTCTCTGGGAGCTCATCCGGAAGGTCCTCTAGGAATTCTTCTAGGAGTTCCTCCTGAAATTCCTCCGGGAGTTCTTACGGGAGATCTTACGGGAGATCTTACGGGAGCTCCTCCGGCAGTTCCTTCGGGAATTCCTCCGGGAGATCCACCAGCAGTTTCTACGAGAAGTGTCACCGGCAGTTTCTCCGGGTGTTTCTCTGAAAAGGAACTCCCGGAGGAACTCCCAGAGTAATTTCCGAAGGAACTCCCGAGGGATTTTTTATAGGAATTTCCGGAGAAATTATCAGAGGAATTCTCGGAGGAACTGCCGGTGGAACTTCTGGAGGAATTTATTGAAGAACTGCAGGAAGAATTTCCGGAGGAAATCCTGGAGGAACTCTCGTAAGAATTCTAGGATGAACTCCCAAAGGAACTTCCGTAAGAATTCCAGGAGGAACTCCTGGAAGAATTCTTAAAAGAACCTCCCGTAAGAACTCCCAGAGAAATTCTCCGAGGAACTTCTGGAGGAATTTGTAGATAAATGCCTAAAGAAATGCCAAATGAATTCCTGGAAGAAAGCCTGATTGAATTCCCGAAGGAACTACTGGTGGAACTTCAGAGGAACATCCGGTGGAATACCCTAGAGGAAGAGAAAAAATATTTCTGAAGGAACTTCCGAAATCCCATTTCCCGTGAAATTCCTGCCAAATATCGTCCAGGAATTCCCTGTGAAGTTCCTGGAGGGATTACCGGAGAATTTCTTGGAAAAAATCCAAGATGAACTCCCGGAGGAGCTCCCACAAGCACTTCCGGAGGAATTCCCACATGGAAGTCCTTAAATAATTCTTAGAGAAGTTCCTAAAGGAATTTCCGAAAAAATATCTGAAGAAATTCCCAGAGAAATACCTGGAGGAATTAATGCAGAAATTCCCAGATGAAATCCTGAAAATATTCCAAGATGAATTGCTGAAGAAAATTTCTGCGGATTGTTCCGAAGAAATTTCTGGAAGAACTCTTGTCAGATATCCGAGTAAATTCCGAGTGAAGTCCGGAAGGAATTCTAGTACACTTCCGCGGAAAATCTCCCGGAGAAATTCCTGGAGTAGTACCTGAAGAAACTCCCGAAAAAATACCTGTAAGAATTTCTCGGGAAATACTTGGACGAGTTCCAGGAGAAATTCATGAAGATATTTCTAGAGGATTTCTTGAAGGATATTCTGAAGTAATTGCGAAAAGAATTCCAGATTGGAATGCTAGATGATTTCGCCATTGAATGTTTGTAGGTATTTCCAGAAAATTTCCTGGAAGTAATCCCGGAGGAATTAAAGGAAGAGTTCCGAGAGGAATGCCCGGAGAAGTTCCTAGAAGAATTTCGAAGGAATTTCTTATAAATTTACAAGTGAAATTATGGAGCTAAATCGGAGGATTTCCGTCATAAATTTTTGAAGAAACTTCTGGTAGAATTTTGGGAAGAAATTCCGTATGTATTCTTGACGGAACTCTCGAATGCATGCCTGAAGGAAATGCCGGATTCTTCCTGAAGAGAGAATAGCCGAAGAAATATCTAGAAGTAAATCTTGGAGAGAAGAAAAGAAATCTTCAAGGAATTTCCTCGTGAATTTCCTAAAAAAAATTAGTGGGGGGTTTCTAGATAAGGAGGAATTACATGAGAAGGATTTTCGAACGATTTTCAGAGGAATTCGTGGATAACTTTCCGGAGGAATTCAGAAGTTGCCAGGGGAGTTTCTAGAAGGATTTCAAGGAGAATTTTTGAGCCCGAAATATTTCGAGTTGTTTTGAACTTCCATATACAGTAGCCGTTCGATAACTGCAAAATGTTTACTTCTCAGTTAGCGAATGCTGTTCGATAACTGCAACGCATTTTAGACGTCAAACGGTTGTCAATCGACGTCAGATGCAATAAAAGTGCACCTGATTGTGCAGCGCAATGCAGCTGTCATTCAGTTTGACATCGTTTGAAGTTTAGCTGTCCGATAACTGCAAAACTGTTGCAACTATCGAATTGCAGTTAAAAAGCATTGCAGTTAAATGACTTGCAGTTATCGAACGTCTACTGTATTATGGATCCTGGATGCCCTAATAAGTTTTGGGAATCTTTTGAATTTCAACCACTTATTTCTGTATATGATTGGATCGTAAAGTGCACATGTTTGAGGGAATTCATTTCAGTACCCGTTCAATCTTTCCACAATTTAGGGGGGCGACGGGCACACCCCCACCGCCCCCCTCTGGCTACGCCCTTGACTCTTGGTCACGCCCATCTTCAACGTAACTTGGAAGGGGAAGGAAGTGTTGGTGTAGTACTTACTTAACGAGAGGCCACCGACTCAGCGACACCCTCATAAGTACCACGGAGTTGGATATTGGGGAAGGTATTCGTTGGATCAGGATTTACCTGTAGCTGACAATGTGACCGTGGTAGATCTTACACCGTAACACACCACGGAAAGGTGTCTACCCGTTACGGGGGAGAAGATCCTCTTTGCGCAACTTTATAATCAGAAACTTTGATGTGGAGTTATTGCAAAGATTTTTTTTCAGTCTGCAATTCTTATTTTTTTCTTTTTTTTCTAAACTTTTCTTTTCTTTGGAACGAGGGAACAAGTACGTATGAATTTTCGTAGTATCGTAGTATCGTTCAAATCCAAAGCATTGCTCTCAGCCGAGCTACCTTATCTAACGTTTTTCCCTTTCAAGCTCAAGAGACACTTACAGCTCAATTAGTAACACTTGTAGCAACAGCAGCGACACAAGGAATTACCGCTCACGGTTGGACTTCACATGCACTAAGGTAATTCACACAGCAATGGGCAACAACGTCGTTACAGTGGTCGCGAGCGGAAAAATAAAAGATGTTTGGCTTAGCCGTGTCTATAGCCAACAAACCAATTTAAATATATTGCACGCGTAACATGGTAGGTAGTGGCAAAACTACACGTGATAAGTACCTACTCGAGTGCTCTCATCCTCCAGTTGAAGTTAGAAAGTAAACGCATGCAACTGATTACATGGGATGGCGAATTATATTCTCGGTCCATGAGAGGGGGCACATGAAACTTCTAGTTAGTAGTTAGATCTAGTTATGTAGATATGTTCATTAGTAAGTTTGAAGGCAGGTCAAGTTCCAGTAAGCATATGGTGTTATTGTTGTACTCAGACTACTGATGAGATGAATTTGTGGGGATTTTGAACGAACGCTTCCACATGAAGACGCGATATTCATTGTCAGCGGAAGATTTACAGTCCAATTATGCAAATTGGAAGTTATGCTTTGTTTTGAACTGCGTCGTCGTTGCGCTCCTACTAACCTAAATTGATTGCGGCGGCTCAATCAAACCGCAGCAGAAAATCGACGACAAACGCCGTTGTGGTAGGTTGGCAGGCTAAAAATATTGAACCGCAGCTATTTATATCCAGCAATATCGAGTACGAAACGCAATCAGAAGATAATCAACAGCGTTACTGCAAAAATGTGTACGGTGACAAGCATCATTACGATAACATGCCTCTGCAAAACAGCTGAGCAGTGTTTACTTCCGAGCAATTTTCTTAACCAGTTTTCGTATCGACTCTATGACGCCATCGACTGAGATCACGTTGGTAATGTGCCGGCTTTCTGTGGATATACAACCATGACTTCAGTAGTAAGAGCCAAAGAGGACGTCTACCGTAGCTCGCTGATGAATGAAAGTAAAGTGATCAATTTGGCGAACTACTACCACCCCGTCATCGTTGTCCATCGGTATCCGACCAACGATGGAATGGAATGTGTATCACATAAGCTGTATTAGCACGGCAATTACTCTTACATGTACTCATAGATGGTTTGAAAAGCTTTGTATTCATACTAAACAAGGAATTTCAATAAAATGTAGCAATCATAAAGTTCTGATTCCATTCTAACAAATAAAGGCGTGAAAACCAGTTGTAATTAGCAGTCCTACATTCGAGGCGAACCATCCTTAAACTTGGCTGAAGAAGATAATTCTGTCTGCTCAAAACCAGTCATGCAAAACATCAATTCCCATTAACATTTGGAAGCTATAGTCAACATTGACCTTGTTTGAATAGCTTTGATCGAATTCGGAATTTTTTTGGTTTTCGCTTTGAAGTCTTAAAGTTATCGGAACTGGAATTGACATTTAAATTCGAATGAATACAATTCTAACAAGCCGAAATTACTTTCGTGACACTTTATAAGCAAAAGCTAAATCTGTTTTATTCAGACATTCAATTTTCAAAGCCTAAAATGTGATGCAAAGAAATTGCGTTATATAACAAATTGGCAATACAAGCATAATAACCAAATCTGTTGTGCACCTCAATACAATTCTAATGATTACAAATGTGTCATAGCAGAATATTTTGTAGCACATATAACTTGCAAGCAGTTTTAGGTGAATGCGTTTCCTTCTCACCAGCACCCAAATGGTTTCTTCCAGTGTTGTCCTACACTCAGTGCAAAAAATTCTGCTCTTTGATTTTACTCCATCTAAACGATTTTATAATCTTAATTAAGTAAGTGAAACTAATAGGGATATTTGGTTTTTCTAAATGTCATGTCAAACTATCAAAAAATGCACCAGAGGAGCGCGCGCACTGAAAATACCCTGGAGTGTTTTCTCTGAAGTGTATTTTCAGCGCGTGCGCTCCTGTGACTCTGGCGGGCATTTTTGACAGCTTGACATTACAATTAGAAAATTCAAATATTCTTTTATTAGTTGCACTGAGCTAATTATGACTATAAAATTGATTAGATGGAGTAAAATCAAAGAGCAGATTTTTTTCGCACTGAGTGTAGGATAACACTGGTTTCTTCACTGCTAACCTATTACTTCACAAACTTGCCTGGGGAAGCATTTACCTGAAGCTTGGCAATTTTGCACACAATTTCCCCAATCCGTCCTAGGTGTACCTTGATCTAAAATTCCACTTATTGGTCGATCTAACAACTGTCGCGCCAGCAGCCGCCACCAAGCTCGATCAGCTGCTGGACCGAGTGCATTTGATTCAACATCACCATCTCTGTCGCCGCATCAATCGATCGGTTCACATTCCAAAATAGGCATATATAGGCAGGCTTATGTTTACTACTGAGTCTTTCGGTGCTGGTAACGATATTTTATAGTCATTGTGTATTCAAAGTTTCTTATGTAATGATATTTAGATGATTTTTGAGGAATTCGTCATAATTGTTTTCAATATAATCACAGAGAACAACAACGGCAACGATAAAAGAACCATATTCATATGGAAATCCATTTGCATTTAGTGCATCACCCTTTGCCACAAATTTGGGATTCAACGAAGTGTTCGAATTATTTGAAAATTGCATCCCTGGGACTATGAAAATTGCATCCTACACACTTAGTTTTTATTTCTGCAGCTCGGAAAAAATCCGCACAGCCGTGCGCTAGCAAAATAAAAAACTGATATTCCGGCAAAAATGATGTTTGTTAGTTGACTTTCGGCAAATTATTTGCTGATTTTCAGCAATTTTGACAGATATCTCGGCAAAAACATGTTTGCTGGGGCACGGCTGTGCGAATCTCAGTAAAAGTTGACCATTTTGCTGAGATCCCGGTAAAAAATATTAAGTGTGTACTTGGGACACGTGACTGATGGCGGTTAACGACGGCGCGGATTGTAAAGAATTTTTACTTACATGGATTCACCACTTTCTGCGGTGTAACTGCTTGAGTACAATCCAACGATTTTGTCCGACATTGTTCCGGTGAATTCTATGGTCACCGTGGCGTTGGTTCCCTGCAACAACTGTTGCGACAGCAAGGTTATATTGAGGAAGTCTCTTTCCGAATCAAAAGATTTTGCCTGTACAAAGCAGATACAATTAGTGGATGAATGAGCTAGTCGTCAATTGTCTGATAACTTACAACTTCTAAAGAACCATCCTGTGATTGAAGCTCTATCTTGTCGCCAATGTCAAGGTTGTAGCTATGCAGCACGATTCGATCAGTTGTACTCAACACTTGAACGTCGATCGCCACTGTTCCGGAAAACGTACCATTTTCGAGATGCGGATTGAGCCACAGGTCATAGTGTAGCGGGATGACGTCGCCTGGCAAGCGATAGTAATCCTATAATTATGAGGACAAGTTTAAATTGGGTTAAATGTTGAGACATGACCTCATCTACATTTGGCTGCTCCTCTGCCTCAGTTGTTGTGGTTTCGGTAGTTGTGGTATAGGATTGGCTTGGGCTGGCATCCAGCTGATTTCGGAGATCATCGATTTCGGTCGCTTTGTTACTGTTTTCAACGCCCAGTACGATAGTGGAAATGACGAAAGCGAATAGGGCCACACTGAGGACCGTGATAACTTTGTTCGCCATCATGGCATCTGCAAAGGGAGATTCATGCGGTTTGTCAGAAATTGAATTGTTCTCATGGGAATAGATAAGCCAAGGTAATACACATTGAATGACAATTTATTGTTAAGATCGATATCTCTATGGCAGTAATAATTTGCTTATGTGGTACGTGCTATACAAACAATCATTTGAAACCCTGATAAAAGATTTTTTTTATCATGTGTTTAAACAACATTCAAAACAGATGAACATAATTTTTTGCGAGTCAGATTTCAAAGCTCTGAATCTATTGTCCAAAAACAACGAAAGAGTAAATAAGAGATAAATGAATGGAAAGAAACCGAAACAATTGTCGGTTTTGAAGAACGGCTCCATCTCAATGCCGTAATCTCTGGAAGTTAAGGCGCTTTGCCTTTCTCGTACAACAAAGGCGAAAATCTAAAAAAAACACAAATAATTTTTTTTGTGCGTTAATAACCACCCGCTATAGGAGAATCCACATAAAGGTTTTTAATTAATAAGGGTTATGTGTGTTTCAACATATATGCTATGCGAATTCACATAACCATCATGTGTAAAATGCGGTAGTCAAAATTTATGTGTGTCACACATGATGATGATGATGATGATGGTCCCGCCACATACCCCTACAAAGGTTTGAGCTAGACGATTTATCTTTAAGATAATTGATTGAATTTAATTTTTCAACAATTTAATCAGATTTGCAAAACAAAACAAAAACGATCTGATTACCATCACAGATATAAATTTCATAACTTTCCATTACTATCCAGCAAAAATAATAAATGTAAAAACTGTTTAATTCATCTACAGATTCTCATAAGTATCAGTAGTGATGCTTCGAGTTCATAAAAATGCAAAACTTGTGATACCTCTCGCACAGATTTCAAAAGTTCCACCAAGAATCGCGTTTCATGTTATTACAAGTAACGTTAGCCACTCGAAAGCATCAATAATAATCTAATAAACTATGTCGTTGTCAACAAAATCAAAACTTGTGTTACCGCTCCGTCGATATCAAAAGTTTTGTTATCAACCGCGGAAAACCACACTCTACTAGATAGCCTATTACTAATCCGCAGAACCATTGAAACAGCTGAAAAAGCGCAAGTCTGTACATAAATTTAAAAATCATTCATATCTGCTTTACGCGCGCGAGACTCAAACTTTTGTAGACTACACAAGAAAAAGGTCAAATTACAATTACGTCAATAAATATAAAATCCATCATCATCATCGAGGCGAACAAAATAGTTTATTAGTGCCTCAATAATTGAAAAACACAATTGTCCAAACAAAATATCCGTAGGTCAAACTTCGTCAAGATACAATAATTAATGATTTTTAAAAAGTCAACTAAGTAGCTGCTTAAAATACAGCTTTTACGTGTGAGCATGAGCATGAGCATGATTGACCGCCCACGGTTGCTACTCCGTTATTGCCAGGTCATCTGTAATTACACAGAGAACCAACAGATGAAGTTTGGGACTAACATCATCTTCAATGTGTAAGAACTGGTGACCTTAAAATAAGCAATACCAGCGCCGGCCGTGTCCGAATGCAGGTCAATTAAGGAATGGGTAGCAAAATGTTGACATGATTCTCGCTTTGATAGAAGCCGACGAGTCATCTGCACTTCCACGAGAAATCATTGGGATGTTGGATATATGGGGTAGGGACTGTGGCAGGGTTCGTTTTGGTAAACGGTATGCCGTGTATAACGTGTAGTTTGGTCGATGAAAATAAAACTCATCATTTTATTTGAAGGGCGCACAAAGCAGAACAAAATTCCGGTGACCGGCCGATCGTTCTGCTTGCCGCACTAAGCAGAACAAAATTTCGAAGACCGGCCGATCGTTCTGCTTACCGAGGAAAACATGTCTGAACGCGATCTAAAATTTTATTTTCTAATTTATTTATTCACCCGCACAAAGCAAAACTAAATTTTGATGACCTGAAGAAAATTGATTTTCTCAATCGGTGACCAATGAATAACAAACTCGCAAGGCGGGATTTTCTATGTAAATTGAAATTCATTAATTTTCCTTTCCATATATTAATTTTCCTTATCTAATCTCGCTGTGGTTATTTAAGGAACTGCAGATTGAAAAAAATGAGTAGCTTACTTCTATGCTGACCCATCGAAAAGTCCTTCGCTGTTCTATGACTGTGGAACAAATCCGAGTAAATACTGTTTCTAATGCTTGAGTATATGCAAATCTACCACAAATCATTTCAAAATAGAGCCCTCTTAATTTTAAAATCTATCTCTAGTCTTTTTGACGTTGCGAAATGTGTTCAAAATAACGCTAAATGTTTCAAATTCTCATGCGAATGAAAACTACCGAGTTTTTACCAGCTGATAATTTAAGTTGAGATTTGCATGATTTTTAATACTGTACAATTTAACTCTTGGATTGTAGCAATTGAGGAGACATATCATAAATAAACATATTTTGACTAAGCGACTTCTTGAAACTAATGTTTTAATTAGAAGTTATAAAAAATATTATTTATTAATTATTTTTCCATTCGTAATGCTCCTTTCAATGGAATATCGAATACTGGGATTATCAGGTCGTACCTTCATAATTAAAGTAATAAAGTAAGATCAATGAATACATGAAATACAATATACTATGTAATGTGTTTATAGTAGCTTTGGTGTTAGTATATCAAGCTAATTATAACAAAAAAACAATAATAAAGATCAAATAAAACCTGGAATGAAGTCATATACATTGTCATTAGAATGCCCCAATTGAAATGCCATTTTATATAATCTTTGTGCCTGCTGCTCCAACTATTGATTTACTGTTAGTAGTCTTTTAAACAATTTTTTGTAGACAATCTAATGAAATGTCTTGGTACCCTATATAAAATAACTGGAACACCAAAAACATTGTGTTTGGAATCGATAGACGACCGACAATCAAACCGAGCGATAACTCGCGTATGAATTATAAAGAAACGGACTTACCGATGTGTCAATACCGTATCAAACCTTAGTTCCTTTTGTGGCCATCGGTATACGTTCCAACTCCAAGTTTGAATCGACTATCACGCTCATCTTAAGCTGCTACTAACGACTTGTAAAACTGGCAGGAACCACTCAGCAATTTCAGTTGATGGAAAAACTTCGCAATCCGAGTAAAGAGATTCTTCCGACACTGTATCATTTCTTGAAGAAGTGTGAAACGATTTTTTTTAACTTTTCTTCATGATTCAATTTTTCAGAACACTTCAATTTAAGTTGAGGGGAGGTACAAAAACATATTTTTCTTAGGATAAATTTTTGACGTGCGAAAATTGATTCCACCCGTTTTTGAGCACGGCTTACTCAGATCAGTTCACTTAAAATACAGCTTTTACGTGTGAAACACAAAGTCTCTTGAATTGTGATAATGTCGTTGCACGTTTGATATGTGTAGGCATCGAATTGAAATCATTGATACCTTTAAAAAACAAAGAATTTTGTGAAGCTCCATGCAAAAAGTTTGGTGTTCTTACATCTTCCGCGTTTCTAGTGTTATATCTATGAATGTCACTTCCTCTTTCAATTCGATCACACAAATATCGAGGCAGCAAACCATTTACTACTTTGAAAATGAACACCATTGTTAAATACACAATTCTTTGCTTCACTGAGAGCCACTGCAATGCATCCAACAAAAAAGTTGAGGAAGTGAATCTGTTACATCTTAAAATCAAACGCATAATCTTATTCTGCAAGCGCTGCAATCTCGATATTTGTGTCTGATTTGCTAAAAACAAAATGGAAGGACAAAAGTCCAAGTGAGGAGAGATGATTGATTTGTACAACTGTATTTTACTAGCTGTATTTAATTCGTTTTTCAGTCGACATAGGATTCCATACTTCTTGGCTATTTTCTTGATGACATTGTCAATATGTTGGTCAAATTTCAATTTATCATCAATAATCACGCCAAGATATTTAATTTCCCATACGCGATCAAGTGTCTCGTCATCAATTTTCACAGAGACATTATCAATTGAACGATTTTCGAAATAACCATATACTTTGTTTTACTAATATTCAATTTTAACTGTTTGTACTTCAACCATCTACTTAAAGAATGCAAATCTTCATTCAAGTGTTCAATCGCTTCCTCCAGATTTTGAGCTGCAATGAATATTACAGTATCATCAGCAAACAAATTAATGTCACAATAACGTAAGACCCGTCGCATGTCATTAATGTACATAATGAACAAAAGGGGCCCTAATACACTTCCCTGTGGTACACCAAGGTCATTCTCCACGGGACACGACACATAATCATTGAAAGCAGTCCGTTGGGATCTGTCAGACAAATAGCTTTCAAACCATTTGTATGCAGAACCCGAAATTCCAAAGCGCTTAACAGTTTTCAACAATAAGGGCCGAGAAATTGTCTCAAAAGCGCGTTTGAGATCCAAAACACAGCTAGAATAGTATCTTTACGCTCCATATTTTCCTTCCATTTAGATAATACCAAGTTCAATGCAGTTTCACAGGAATGGCCTTCCCTGTAACCTGATTGTTCCGGTATTAACAAGTTATTACTATTTAAATATTTAATTAGCTGGCCTTTAACTACAAGTTCTAAAATTTTCTCTAATGTGTGCAACATGTTGATGGGACGAAACTCTTCGGCTTTAATCGTTCCAGCAACTTTTTGTATTGGAATCACTAGTGATTCCTTCCAAACATAAATAATATCATTGGATTTTTGTCATTGTAACAAACAACAAACAAAAAACAACTTTGATAGAAGGCCCGGAGACACATAGTGTTATATATATATATTTTTTTCTTCCTAAACAATGGAGGGGGAATCTGCTCAACAGACATCCTGGGTTGACCAGGAAGTGTTGGGTTAGGGGCCACCTCCAATGAGGGAGGCAGGACTGCATCCCCGACCAGCTAAACCGTTTCCATTGCCGCCAAGCCCATCGTCCCTTCGGTTCAACCAGAAAGTAATGCTTCAAAGGGGGGCCAGTGCATGACGCACCCTCGAGGTTAGCTGCGTGTCCTTGCAGCATCGAACATCGTGACTCGCTTTTTTAGAAGAACACCATGGTATCGTGCCAGCGCATTGCCGGCTTTCCAGGTGGCCTTACCACGCCCTATGTCCTCGGAAGGTGGGCAGGGTCGACTTCGCGCCTGCTTCCCTCTGCACGACTGGTATCAAGAATAATGATGCCGCGTGCACCCCAAATTGACCTTTCTGCGATAGGGCCTATTCGCCAGCACACAGAGGGACTTGCCGACGCGGTGCCTACGCCTGCCCCAGCCTTGACGAGGACCCCTTTCCGTCCTCGGGCTCGAAACCCGCCCGGTTGACCGACGCCGCGAAAGCGACGATACCATGTTGTTCTTCACGCGGCCACTTGTTCGATAAAAGGATCGAGTTCGACCACAGGGCACCGGTATGACCCAT
Organism: Armigeres subalbatus; assembly: GCF_024139115.2. NCBI lineage: Eukaryota > Metazoa > Arthropoda > Insecta > Diptera > Culicidae > Armigeres > Armigeres subalbatus. Next base: position 63,459,668 of record NC_085139.1, read on the forward strand.
GAAGCCGACTCCGAACTCTTGGACCACCTCTTATTTGCGCCTGAACTAGCCATTCCTCGAGTCCACGCGCCACTTTCTGTGTAGCTCCGAGACGATTTGGACGATAGCCGATAAAACGGCACTCCAGCCAACTTCATCTTTACACATCCTCCGGACTAGGTTGTCCGGAGTAGTGTCCAGACCACATGTGGCAAGCATGTGGTCGCGCATTGTGCGAAAACGCGGGCACACGAACAACACGTGTTCCGCCTTTTCCTCTAAACCTACGCACACCGGACACTCGGGCGAGGCCGAGTGTCCTAACCGGTGTAGATACTATCTGAAGCAATCATGGCCAGGTGGAAAGTCAGGTGGAAAGTGATTTCCCCATGGCGCCTCTTGACCCACGTACCTATCTCCGGTATCAACCTATGTGTCCATCTACCCTTAGTGGAACTGTCCCACGCACGCTGCCATTTGACCATTGAGGCCAACCTGACAGTCCTACGGATGCCTCTCGTTCCGCGCATTTCGAAGCACTCTATGTCTTCACCGATAACGATGTCAATAGGCATCATACCGGTGATGACGCAAAGTGCATCGTGCGACACGGTACGGTACGCGCTCGCAACTCTAAGGCACATGAGCCTATACGTACTTTCTAACTTCGTTCTGTAGCAGTTAATACGCAGGGCCGTGCCCCAAGCTGGCCCCTCATACCTCAGTATGGACAGAGCAACGCTAGCCAGAAGCTTGCGCTTGCTGGCATAAACCGCAGAGCTATTGGACATCATCCGGTACAATGCCGCTATAGCTGTGGAGGCACGCTTGCAGGCGTAATTGACGTGGCTACCAAAGGTGAGCTTATCGTCGATCATTACCCCCAAGAGTTTGATGGAGCGTTCAGAGGTGACCGTGCAGTTGCCTGCCCTTATCACCGCTTGTTGCTCCGACTTTCGGTTGTTAACAACAACCACCTCAGTCTTGTGGTGAGCCAGTTCTAACTTCCAGGAACTCATCCACTCCTCCACAATTGCGATCGAGTGGGCTGCAGTCAACTCCACCTCTTCGATCGATTCGCCGTAGACCTCCAGCGTAATATCGTCAGCGAAGCCGACGATTACCACGCCCACCGGGAACTTCAACCTCAAGAAACCGTCGTAAATGACGTTCCATAACACCGGACCCAGTATGGAACCTTGCGGAACCCCTGAGGTTATGTCAATGCACTTCCGACCCGCCTCCGTGTCGTATACAAGTACTCGATTCTGGAAGTAGCTTCCGAGAATCTTGTACAGGTACTCAGGAATTCAAGACGCAGGAGCGCATCTGCAATAGCTGCCCAACTGGCACTATTGAAAGCATTCCTCACGTCGAGAGTCACTACTGCACAATAGCGAACTCCCCTCCTTTTACGCTGGATAGCTATCTCCGCGGATTTGGTAACCGACAAGATAGCGTCTACGGTCGACTTACCCTTTCGGAAGCCAAACTGGTGACTCGATAGACCTGTTGAGGATGATCTTCTCGAGCACCTTCCCCGCCGTATCAAGCAGGCATATTGGTCTATATGCCGACGGATCCCCCGGTGGTTTTCCCGCTTTTGGCAATAGGACCAAGCTCTGCCTTTTCCATGCTTCGGGGAAATCTCGGGAGCCTCGGCAATGGCCGCTTTGATGGCCAGGTTCGGAATACCATCCGGTCCTGGCGCTTTACCTACACTAAGGGACTGTGCAATCCCCGCAAGTTCCGCCACCGTTACTCTTCCCTCGTCGGCCACCCTGGCCCGTGGCAGCTCCACAAAGGGAGGCCAGGGACTTGGGTCGTGACGTGGGAAGAGCCCCGCGATGATCCTCTCCAGCATCTCTGGAGACCGCTCTGAAGGGGCCATCGCCCCACGTGTCTTGGCCATTACGACCCTATAGGCGTCACCCCATGGATTCGCGTTGGCACTTTGACACAGGCCCTCGAAGCAGGCTTTTTTGCTTGATCTAATCTCAGTCTTCAGAGCGGCTCTAGCAGCCACGAACGCCACCCGTCGTTCAACACGCTCCTCTTCTGTTATATATACCGATCGACTCAGTTCGACGAACAGAGGTGATGTCTGTATGTGTGTATGTATGTAGTGTATGTAATTTTGTAGACAACTTAGCATTACCCGATTTACTCGCAACAAGTTGCATTCGACGGGGAATGTGGTACCATTGATATTGAAAATTGCCCGATCGGACATTGTGTTTAGGAATTATTGAAAAATAATTGTTTTGGATTATCGGATTGGTTAATTGGAAAATCTCCAAAATCGAAAAAAAAATCAGTTTTGGTGGCAATGCGTATTCATTAATGGAAAAACATGCAAAATGATACAAAACATGCGATCTATTCCATTCCATTCCAACTGTTTTTTTTACATTTTTTCAATACATTTTATGATGCATGAGAAAGGCATCATCTCCGCTAGATGGATTAATCTGGGTTTTTTGACAAAGTTTTTGAACAGTAGCGCTGTCGCCTGGAAATCCATGATACCTCGCTTCTGGCCACGGAATAACGTCGCCGCCGACAGTTTTCAACATCACCGCGCCGCTGACATTTTTGCATTTGGCACGCAACTAATTTCACTCTTATTAATGTAGCATGAATCCCCCAAGGGGATATAGGGCCAACAGAAAATACCTTTAGCCTGAGTGGCTGCTCGCTTATGCCTTGACCTGGACCCGGGTTAGATTCCTAACGACTTCCATTATTTCTTTATTGAGGCTTCGTCGTCACATCGAATGCTAAATACTTGCAACATTTGCGTGATCCCTGCTGGCTGAAACACACATCTCACTGGCAGATTTAACGTTAGAGTTGAATATTCGGATTTCGTTGCACTGACTCGTTTGATTCAATTTCCAAATATTTCGTTAATTTCGTCATCCGTCTCCTATGTCAATCTTGGTTTCACCATCCGGCGTTAACAGACTTTCAAGATATTCAAAGTTTTCTGTAGCATGCTAACAAAGTAGGCAATTGCATCTAACGGCCAAACTGCTTACGCCCTTGGTGACCAAAAACTCCAAGGGCGTAAGCAGTTTAAGACATACTTTCTAGCATTTTTACTGCTAGATTCGTAGTTCGAGACCCGAACTACATGCGAAGGATTAAACACTCTTGAAAATCTGCTGAAAATGTCCTTAAACACGCCAAAGGGTCGTTTTGCCCCGTGGGAGCATTTGAACCCAGTTTCCCCTGTTTCAATAAAGCTGTTAGTTTTTCACTCGTTAAGCTGCCTTCGTTATTCGAGCCGTTAAAAGGTTATGGGCAACATTATGTGAGAGTCGACACACGGAATACCACAGTTCGATGGTGGACCAGGACTCCAGAACTGGAGCTACAGAGTGAAGATGTTTCTGGATTCAGCCGGCGTGTTGAACACTGTAACAGAGAACTCTCCGGCGGCTTATGCTGAAAAGGCGAATAGAAAAGCTAAGGCCCATATTGTGAGTTTCTAGGTTTCTTGGTTGTACGCGAGAAGACCTCAGCAAAAGAGATGTGGAAGGCGCTTGAAAATACATTAGCGAAAAAGTCTATTGGCACTCAGAATTTACTCAGGAAGCAGTTAAATCGATTGAAGCTGAAAGAAGGGAAATCCATGCGAACCCATTTGTTAGTTTTGTTTAGATCGATGAAACAGATACAGTAATCATCTTGTTTATTGATGACCATACTCACTCACTTATGCCTATTGAAGAAGAAGAGTGAAATTTTCACGAAGTTTCTGAAGATATTGAAGTTGAGAATCGATCAAGGGTGTGAGTATCTGTCGAATGACTAGAAACAATATTATGTGCGGAAAGGAACCGAACCGTTGTGGAGAAGATACGAGCTGTTTGAATCCAAGCTACCGAAATACATGTGGTCGGAGGCAGCGTTGACGGCAGTTTATCTTATTAACCGAAGTCCAACCGCTGCTCTTCCGAAGTCTGTATTATTTACTTATTTATTCATTCAGACTAAGGCCGAAGTGCCGTGTGCGGTAGATAAGATTCTTCTCCATTTGGCTCGGTCCATGGCTACACGTCGCCAACCACGCAGTCTATGGATGGTCCGCAAGTCATCTTCCACCTGATCGATCAACCTTGCCCGCTGCGCACCTCGCCTTCTTGTGCCCGTCGGATCGTTGTCGAGAACCATTTTCACCGGGTTATTGTCCGACATTCTGGCTACGTTCCCGGCCCACCGCAGACGTCAGATTTTCGCGGTGTGAACGATGGATGGTTCTCCCAACAGTTGATGCAACTCGTGGTTCATTCGCCTCCTCCACGTACCGTCCGCCATCTGCACCCCACCATAGATGGTACGCAGCGTACGAAAACTCCGAGTGCGCGTTGGTCGTAGATTGTCAGTTTGGTACGGTGGCGAACTCTATTCGATCGGAGTCCAAAGTATATACGATTTCCAGCCACTATGCGTCTCCGAATTTCTCTGCTGGTAACATTTTCGGCAGTCACCAGTGAGCCCAAGTACACGAATTCTTTTACCACCTCGATTTCGTCACCACCGATGCCAACTCGCGGTGGGTGGCTCACATTGTCTTCTCTTGAACCTCTTTCTATTATGTAGAAGTTTTTTTTTTCAATTTTCTGCTCATTTTTTGGCCGATTAGCAAATGATTCATAAATGACCTGACGGCTACAGTGAAAGTGCCGCAAGCCATTGAACTTACGGAGAGAAGTTCCTCCGCGTGCGAAAAATTACCACATCACCATGAACAAAAAGGGACCCAGCAGAACAAACTGAACTCGCCGCAGGGAATGAAATATGTCTCGCCTCATGCTGATAGTATTCAACGTAATCAACGTACTAGGAGCATAATATGGAGGCTGTTTCTAGACCACTTGAGGAAACCGTGTACATGAAGGTCAATCGCGAGCTGAATATCACCGTCGGATATCAAGGTTTACTCTTGAGTTTAATCCCTATGCTCAACGATATATCCGGATTTGGTGCAAGAAATCAACAAAGACGGCGACGTGTCATTTTGGGGAATGTTTACCGATTTCAATTGGATGAATGAAGCCCTGTGGTGGTTACTCTGAAGTTGGCAATTATCATCAAAAATGAAGCCTTTCAAGTTAATACTGACAGCCTTTCAGATCAAAAATAGACGAATGACATCGGTGAGCAAGTTCCAATTATTTTCTTTTACTTGATTTTTTATGTGATGTGCTTTCATTCCATTCACTCAAGGTAATGCGCTATGTTTAAAACTATCCGAACTAGAGCAATTCCTTGGCTCCAATTCCAATCATATGAAAAACTATTAATCCTAATTCCGCTTATTCGTGTTCCTTATTCTAATCACCCTAAAATTTTTTTCCTGAAAATGGTAATACCTTACCTACCAGTTATAATTTTTCTCTACAAATTTTCAATTCATCATTTCAAATAATGTTACTTTCTTTCAAATTTACATAAACAAATTCCATGCAACATAAACATTAAGCTAATTGCCCAGCAGCATTACCACGGTAAAGGAAAGATTCTTTATCGAAGCTTTCCACCTTAAAGTTGATGTAATTATGGTTAGAGCCTCTAATTTTGACCTAAAGCTAAAACTGCTATAATGTCTTGTACCGTTGTCTCATCAAAATTAAATATTTGCCTAGTTTCCTTTAATAAACTCCGGATAATCGTACTTTTACAAACAATCCACTGTTTACGGTAAACCATGATCTGTGGCTCAGAGACGGGAGAGCTTCGATAACGTTTACGAGATTCGCCATTAATTAAGTTGTTGTGCGGTTTGTACTTTTAGTGTTCTTCAGAAATCCTTTGTACAGCGCAAAGTTATTTTTGCAGGTTGAAAGCTATTACGGATTTTTAGTCTAGTTTATGCATTATATTTTGTTCATTTGTATTGTGAGAAAGTGAAAACTCTGTTCGCATATAATCGTGTTTTCTTTAGTAAGCAGAACGATCGGCCGGTCATCGACATTTTGTTCTGCTTTGTGCAGGTGAGAAGATTGATTAAGTGGAAATTTAGTTCGCGACCAGTCGTGTTTTCTTCAGTAAGCAGAACGATCGGCCGATCATCGAAAATCTTGTTCTGCTTAGTGCGGTCGGTAATTCAAATAATTAGTGTTCGTTCGATAGTTCGTTTAAATAGATCAAACTACACGATATACACGGCATACCGTTTACCAAAACGAACCCTGCCACACTCCCTACCCCATATATCCAACATCCCAGTGATTTCTCGTGGAAGTGCAGATGACTCGTCGGCTTCTATCAAAGCGAGTATCATGTCAACATTTTCCTACCTATTCCTTAATTGACCTGCATTCGGACACGGCCGGCGCTGGTATTGCTTAATTTTGGGGTCACCAGTTCTTACACATTGAAGATGATGTTAGTCCCAAACTTCATCTGTTGGTTCTCTGTGTAGTTACAGCTGACCTGGCAATAACGGAGTCATGCTCATGCTCATGCTCTTGAACCTTTTTCTATCATGTACTTCTTCTTCGACGTGTTGATGACTAGTCCGATCCGCTTGGCTTCCCTCTTCAGTCTGATGTAGGTTTCCTCCATCTTCTCAAAGTTACGTGCCATAATATCTATGTCGTCGGCGAAGCCAAATAGCTGGACGGACTTATTGAGAATTGTACCACTCGTGTTAATCCATGCTCTTCGTATTACCCCTTCCAAAGCGATGTTGAATAGCAGACACGAAAGACCATCACCTTGCCGTAACCCTCTGCGGGTTTCGAAGGGACTCGAGAATGCCCCTGAAACTCGAACTACGCACATCACCCGATCCATCGTCGCTTTGATCAACTGTGTCAGTTTATCCGGAAATCCGTGTTCGTGCATTAGCTTCCATAGCTGGTCCCGATCGATTGTATCATATGCGGCTTTGAAGTCGATGAATAGATGATGTGTGGGCACGTTGTATTCGCGGCATTTCTGCAGTACTTGGCGAATGGCGAACACCTGGTCCGTGGTGGAGCGTTCGCCCATAAAACCCGCCTGGTACTGCCCCACGAACTCCTTTGCAATTGGTGCTAGTCGACGGCATAAAATTTGGGAGAGTACCTTGTAGGCGGCGTTCAGCAATGTGATTGCGCGGTAGTTGCTACAATCCAGCTTATCGCCCTTTTTGTAGATGGGACACACGACACTTTTTATCCACCCCCGCGGCAAAACTTCCTCCTCCCAAATCTTGGTAATGACCCAGTGCAGCGCTCTAGCCAGTGCCTCACCACCGTGTTTAAATAGCTCTCCTGGTAGTTGGTCAACCCCAGGGGCTTTGTTGTTCTTCAGCCGGCCATATTTCCTGGAGATCCGGAGCCGGTAGAATGCGCGCGTTCCCCCAGGTTCATCACCATACCGCCATCTTCGTCTGCCACATCGCCATTCAGGTGCTCTTCGTAGTGTTGCCGCCACCTTTGGATCACCTCACGCTCGTTCGTAAGAAGGTTCCCGTTTATGTCCTTACTCATATCAGGCTGTGGCACGTGGCCCTTACGTGAACGGTTCAACTTCTCATAGAGCTTCCGTGTGTTATTAGCGCGGTATAGTTGCTCCGTCTCTTCACGGTCTCGATCTTCCTGCTGACGCTTTTTCCTCCGGAAAATCGAGTTTTGTCTGTTCCGCGCCTGTTTATATCGTGCCTCGTTCGCCCTCGTGCGGTGTTGCAGCAATCTCGTCCATGCTGCATTTTTCTCTTCTACTAACTGCTCACATTCGCCGTCATACCAGTCGTTTCTCTGATCCGGGGGCACCGTGCCAAGTGCAGCGGTTGCGGTGCTACCAATGGCGGATCGAATATCAAATATCCAGCCATCTTCAAGAGACGCTGCGCCTAGCTGCTCTTCCGTTGGGAGTGCCACTTCCAGCTGCTGCGCGTTTTCTTGGGCTAATCTACCGTCTTGTAGCCGCCCAATGTTAAGCCGCGGCGTCCGACTTCGACGCGTGTTGTTCACCGTTGAGAGTTTTGAGTGCAGGCATACTACAACGAGGTAGTGGTCGGGTTTAATATTCGCACTGCGGTAAGTGCGGACGTTCGTGATGTCGGAGAAGAATTTACCGTCTATTAGAACGTGGTCGATTTGGTTTTCCGTTTCTTGGTTAGGTGACCTCCATGTGGCCTTGTGGATATTTTTGCGGGGAAAGAAGGTGCCTCAGGCTACCATTCCGCGGGAGGCTGCATCGTTAGCCGTTGTCATTCGATACGGTGTGCAGACTATCCGGTCCGATGACCGGTCTATACATTTCCTCCCTTCCTACCTGTGCGTTCATGTCACCGATGACGATTTTGACGTCCCGCAATGGGCATCCATCGTATGTCTGCTCCAGCTGTGCGTAGAACGCTTCTTTCTCGTCTTCGGGTCTCCCTTCGTGTGGGCAGTGCACGTTGATGATGCTATAGTTGAAGAAACGGCCTTTAATCCTCAGTTTGCACATCCTTGCGTTGATTGGCTACCACCCAATCACGCGTTAGCGCATCTTACCCAGCACTATGAAGCCGGTTCCCAGCTCGTTGGTGGTGCCACAGCTTTGGTAGAAGATAGCCGCTCGATGCCCGCTTTTCCACACTTTCTGTCCTGTCCAGCAAATCTCCTGCAGCGCCACGACGTCGAAGTTGCGGGGATGTAATTCATCGTAGATCATCCTGTCGCAACCTGCGAAACCTAGCGACTTGCAGTTCCATGTTCCAAGCTTCCAATCGTGATCCTTTATTCGTCGCCTAGGTCTTTGCCGATTATATCGAGTCGCATTATCTCTTATTTTGTTCGTAATGATTGGTTTTCCAGGCGGCTTATTGGGCCTGCGCAAACCTCCCGTCTCGCCGGAGGGCCGTCGTGTCAGGGCTGCTTAGCGTCCCACCTGACACCAGGACTTGGGCTTGTGCGCTTTGAGCGGCCCACGGTCGCGTTGGCGGAGCCTACTTGCGGATACATGCAGCTTTTTATAGAGGTTTAACAGGGCCCACTGTCAAACCCCACCACATCCTAGGCAGGCGCCACAACTCGCAGATGGCTTGGGGAGGGATCGTCAAGCCCTTGGACATAGTCCCTGCTGCCCCCGAAGTCTATAACTCCTGCCGAATGCTGGTACAAGCAGAAGCCATCCTTTGCGAAGCTTAGTGTTTAGCTGCAAAGCAGCTTAATGACCTTTTCGGCCAAATGACTCTTTCGGCCAAACGACCCTTCCCCATTGTTCACAGACCCACCCGAATGTTAGTCTGAATTTCTCAAAGAGACGATCGGGAACATTGGTTCAAAGCATTACAGGATGAACTGAAATCCATGGATGTCCACGGAGTATCGAAGATCGTTTACCAGTCCTGCTGGAATCAGATACTTAAAATCAAAATGAGTGTTTTGTGTCAAAGAAGATGAAAATGTCCAGCTTTGTGGCAAAAGGGTATCTACAGCGCACTGGAATTGATTTTGATGAAACTTATGCTCCTGTTGCCAATCTTTCGAAGATAAGAACAGGTCGGAGTCCATCGAAGTTTTTATTTTCATCAAATTCTTTCCAACACGGGGACCTGAAGGTCAAGTGTGCAAAATTTTGAAGTCGCTTTATGGACTTTAGCAGTCCATCGTTGCTGGAACGATAAGTTCAATAAAGAATTAATTACGATAGGATTCACCAAATCAAAGCATGATTACTGTTTATATACTAGATGATACGAAGGTATTGAAGTTTATCTCATCCTCTATGACCAGTGGCGCCGGGAGTGGGTGGGACAAGTAGGACTGTCCTACGCATGAATACACCTGGATAGGACAGTCGAAGCATTGTCCTACCCATGATTATGGTAAGAACATACCATATTTCAATTTCTTGATCTAAAAATATATTGTTTAAACGTTCCAAAGTCTATCAGAGGTTTGAAAGTTTATCAGAGATTAAACTGACAATCGTGCAGATTTCCAGGATTGTAAAAGAGAAATCTATTCTGAGATTTCCCAAGTAGTCTCGAAGTTTCTTATAGTTTTTGCTCTTCCATAAAATTGTAGAAAATTTGCTGGAAGTACGTTATTATATCTGCTAGATCAGGCTCATAGAATTACTGAAATTTCAAAAGAATAGACAGACCAACAGACGAATTTAACAAAAGTTGAATATCTAAACAAGGATACAGCTTAGATCAACTTAGCTTAGCCTGACTGTACTTGTCTATGGTTGACTGATCAGAATTGGTGTAAATTGCGCTACGATCCAACTGAATGAAGCTTGGAATTTACCACTTATTCTGGATGTACACGTTTCAGCACTAGCATTGAGCACAAATTTGTATGAAAGTAGCATCACTTTCATCCGTTACCACAGATATTGATTTGGGACTAATCACCATCTTTTAGATGGAAGCAATGTACTATCCTGAGAAAGGGTAAGGATGGTTAGTTGGACACCTACTTAAGAAAGATGCAGAGATCCCTACTACATATCATAGGTGCCACGGAAGTTTTTGGAATAATTAGTGTGGAAGGTTGTAACAGTAGGAATCGTTTTGGTAGAACGTGACACACAGAAAGAACTAAGATAGAAATACAAAGTAGGAAAGGAGCGAGTCTGGAATTGAACCCACGGCGTCCTGCTTATAAGGCAGAAGCGGTAGCCACTAGACCACCAAGCTCGTCTTCTGGATGTACACGTTTCAGCAGCACTCAAATATAGATCAATAACGGCGGCAGTTGAAGACGGTAAGACGCGCGGCTATAAAGCAAAACCATGCTGAGGGTGGCTAGGTTCGATTCCCGGTGCCGGTCTAGGCAATTTTCGGATTGGAAATTGTCTCGACTTCCAGGGGCATACAAATATCATCGTGTTAGCCTCATGGTATACAAATGCAAAAAATGGTAGGGGAGAACGGTCCAAAATGCACCCCTTGGGCAAAATGGCCTCACTCATTAAAACATTCATACAATCTATTGTAGGACATTTATGAACTATTATTACCATTGCAATTCATATTTAGTTATTCATCATTGAGCTCCATTGGCAAACATCAGCAAAATCCCTTCATATTCACTCAAATTTAACGATTAGCGATTCTTCCGCCTCACGCGTAAGATTGTCGTTCAGTCCATTAAGATGAAACAAACAACCATGCGTTCACCATCATTTTATATGCAATTGAGTCATTTTAGAACACCATTCGTGCGTTTTGCCTCAGGCCTATTTTAAAACTTTTTTTTTTTTGACTTTATTAAGGAGACTTTCAGCCCGAGACTGGCTCGTCTCCATTTTAAAAACATTTTTTAAATGCGTTAGAAAGTCATGAAAATATTATTGTTTTAAATAGGAGATCATTGTGAAATGTAGCTGGGTTGTAAATTTTGCACCTGCACGTTGAAATGGTTGGGTATTCTTGTTTTTATGTGCGAAAACATCGAAAAAGCTTAAGGGGTGCATTTTGGACCGTTTTCCCCTAACTTGGCTTAGAAATCTCTCAGTTAATAACTGTGGAAGTGCTTAATGAACACTAAGCTGCGAGGCGGCTCTGTCCCAGTGTGGATATGTAATGCCATTAATAAGAAGAACAGCCAGTGATTTGGGAAAGGAGAGGAATGTTAGTGTGTAGTTATTGTTGCTACTAGAGGCCAAGAAAATCTCTGCTTCCCGCAATACTTCTTCTTCTTCTTCTTCTTCTTCTCAAATGGCTCTACATTCCAACTAGAACTTTGCCTGCTTTTCAACCTACACACTTGAATTAAATCGCCGAATTCGGTAAAATTTTACTGAAATCTCAACAACAGAACTGTTCGGTAAATAATTTAACTGATTTTCGGTGATTTTGACAGTTGAGCAATGGAAAAAATTACAAAAAATCTGTAAAATAAATTACCGAACGATTTCGGTAAAATTTACCGAATACGGTGAAATGAGTTAAGTGTGTAGTATTCTATTAGCATTTCCTCAGTGCTTAATTGCCAGTGCTTTTCTATGCCCGCCAATGCATGAGTATGTATGTATCTTGTGTGGCAAGTACAAGGATACACTATGCCCAGGGTGTCGAGAAAGTTTCCAACCCGAAAACATCCTAGACCGGACCGAGAATCTAACTCGCCATCTCCGGATTGGCAATCCTACGCCTTTGCTTGCAAGGCTACTGGAGACCCCAATACTACGAAAAGGAAATTGCGTTAATTCTGTAGGGTAGATAAACAGAAGTGTACATCAAGGATTCACTTTAAAACGTGATGTAGTCTATGCCACATTATGAGATTGTAGTCTTTGCCAGACCTCCTGTCTATAAGGCAGAAGCTGTAGTCACTAGACTGCCGAACTCGTCTGCAAAAATTGAGAAACTTAACAAGGATATGAGAAAACAATTGCAGAAATATGCAAAAATGAAGTAGCACATCCGGATGCGCGGTACCAAGCCTATGAAAAAAACTCTGGAAGCTTCTTAGAGTTTATTGAAATCTTAGAAATTAGAAAGAAAGAAGTCTAACATTGTTGGGATTTATGGAAACCCATAAAAACCACTGTACTGTACTGCACTACTACTAGTACTGAACACCCTGAAAGATTCTTGGACGGCCATAAGCTTTACTGGTAGATCGTAGCCATATTTCTGAAGATTTTTAAAGTTCGAATTCCTAGAAGTTTGTGATAATTGCTTGAAAACATTACATATTTTATAAAATTTACAGAAAACCATAATCAATTCTGGAATTTAGCAAAGATGTTTGCACGGTGCTCCCCTGACCGTTATTAACAAAAAAAATTCTCCATCAAAACTAATACCCGGAGCTGAATTCTGGGGCTATCCTGCATCTCTGGACGAAATTTGAAAAAAATCGTAGGGCCCGTTTTGGAGTTACGCCCTTTTTAAGACGTAACTGATATATATCGAAGAAATGCACAGGATTCAGTTTCAACACAATCTAAATTTTCTAAGTTCCTATCCCCATCTAAAATGTTTATCGTATATAAATAACCATCTGACTTTTCTCTGGATTATTAGTGGTTTTAGGAACATGTTGCATGGATTTTGGTCATAAATTAAAGCCACACGATCAAAAATACGACCGAAACAAAATCGTGTGAAAAACAGAATTCTGTGTATAACATGTGTACTTGTGTATGTGTACTTCTCAACATCCAAGGCGTCGTCAGCGATAAAAAAAGATTTTTTTTTGTTACAGCCATTAGAATTCTATACAAAATTGTTGACTATGACGATAAGTAATATGAAATTTGTCTAAGAACATTTAAAAATAAGATTAGCTTCATCTTAAGTCTACATTCAATTCTAGCCAACTACGTATGATTAACCCTTTTTATTTATGTTTAAATTAAATAGACAATATCAAATGCACACATATATTCTTTTCACAATAATATTAAGCTCGCAATAGATGGGTTTTATATAACTTCGGCGTATATGCCGATATATGCTCATTGTGCCATCCCTGCCCATGGCCGAATGTATTAAAAAATCCTTTTATATGAAACTTTGTGATATGATATTTGGAGGTCTTCGGAAGATCCTAACTTCCCCAGGAGACAACGAACTTATCAATTGCGACATAGAATCCAGGTGAAGGTTTATATGAGGAGTTGGAAACATTTTGAAAATGCTTCAAAACCTTTAAACAAAACCACAGATGTCATTCACATTGTACCACTATGATTAACATGCTCCGATAACGCCAACAATTTTAGATGTAGAGAAATGACATATTAGAAAAAAAGTTTTAAGGTCCATTAAGGGCTACTTGTTTGGCACGGCAAATGCTGGGTAAAGCGTACCATTGGTACTTCGCGTACCTGAAGGAATAAAATAGACCCCATCTCGCGGTCCTTAGCCTCTTACCCAGCAACTCCTATCCCTACCTCCCCGCGGTGCTGGCCGGGATACGAGCAACCTTAGGGAAGATCGGGTAACCAACCCCAGTGGGAACTATGGTCGTATGCTGACAGGGAAGGGGGTTTGCTCCTCTCGGAGGTGCAAATCTTATTGAGCGTCTGTTCTCCATGTCAGGATCGGCTCACAACAGCGTCTGTTCTCCATGTTAGGGGCGGCTGATCATCGTCCGAGTGCCAGCGAGGGACTCTAAGTGAAACTGTGCACCATGGTCCACCGGAAATAAGGAGGAATGGTCCTCCGGAAATTTAGGGGTTTGGTGTCAGGCCCTGCAAGCCAGCCTTTAAAAATCATAAGCAACGAACAATCAACAAGAGAGTACGGACCGGAACCATCGGCGAAGACCACTGCGACGAAAAGGGACTAGCGATTGGAAACTCGGTTCGTGGAACTGCAAATCTCTCAACTTCATCGGGAGCACACGCATACTCGCCGATGTGCTCAAGGACCGTGGATTCGGCATCGTAGCGCTGCAGGAGGTTTGTTGGAAGGGATCAATGGTGCGAACGTTTAGAGGTAATCATACCATCTACCAGAGCTGCGGCAGCACACACGAGCTGGGAACAGCTTTCATAGTGATGGGCGACATGCAAAGGCGCGTGATCGGGTGGTGGCCGATCAACGAGAGAATGTGCAGGTTGAGGATCAAAGGCCGGTTCTTCAACTTCAGCATAATCAACGTCCATAGCCCACACTCCGGAAGCACTGATGATGATAAGGACGCATTCTACGCGCAGCTGGAACGTGAGTACGACAGCTGCCCAAGCCACGACGTCAAAATCATCATAGGAGATTTGAACGCTCAGGTTGGCCAAGAGGAGGAGTTTAGACCGACTATTGGAAAGTTCAGCGCTCACCGGCTGACGAACGAAAACGGCCTACGACTAATTGATTTTGCCGCCTCCAAGAATATGGCCATTCGCAGCACCTACTTCCAACACAGCCTCCCGTATCGGTACACCTGGAGATCGCCACTGCAGACAGAATCACAAATCGACCACGTTCTGATTGATGGACGGCACTTCTCCGACATTATCGACGTCAGGACTTATCGTGGCGCTAACATCGACTCTGACCACTATCTGGTGATGGTTAAACTGCGCCCAAAACTATCCGTCATCAACAATGTTCGGTACCGACGACCGCCGCGGTACGACCTAGAGCGACTGAAGCAACCTGATGTCGCCACTGCATACGCGCAGCATCTCGAGGCAGCGTTGCCGGAAGAGGGTGAGCTCGATGGGGCCCCTCTTGAGGACTGCTGGAATACAGTCAAAGCAGCCATTAACGACGCAGCGGAGAACAACGTCGGGTATATGGGTCGAAGTCGACGGAACGATTGGTTCGACGAAGAGTGCAGACAGATTCTGGAGGAGAAGGACGCAGCGCGGGCGGTCGCGCTGCAGCAAGGTACCCGGCAGAACGTGGAACGTTATAGACGGAAGCGGAGACAGCAGACCCGCCTTTTCAGGAGAAGAAACGCCGCCTGGAAGAAGCGGAGTGCGAGGAGATGGAACAGCTGTGCCGTTCTCAAGATACACGCAAGTTCTATCAGAAGCTCAACGCATCCCGCAAAGGCTTCGTGCCGCGAGCCGAAATGTGCCGGGATAAGGATGGGAGCATCTTGACGGACGAATGTGTGGTGATCGAAAGGTGGAAGCAGCACTACGAGGAACATCTGAATGGCGCTGAGAGTACAGGCAATGAAAGTCAAGGCAGCGGAGGAGATGACTACGTCAGTTCAGCGGACGATGGAAGCCAACCAGCTCCCACTTTGAGGGAAGTTAAGGATGCCATCCAACAGCTAAAGACCAATAAAGCCGCTGGTAAGGATGGTATCGGAGCTGAGCTCATCAAGATGGGCCCGGAAAAGCTGGCCACTTGCCTGCACAAACTGATAATCAGAATCTAGGAAAACGAACAGCTACCGGAGGAGTGGAAGGAAGGTTATATGCCCCATCTACAAGAAAGGCGACAAACTGGAGTGTGAGAACTTTCGAGCGATCACCATCCTTAATGCCGCCTACAAAGTGATGTCCCAGATCATCTTCCGTCGTCTGTCACCATTAGTGAACGAGTTCGTGGGAAGTTATCAAGCCGGCTTCGTTGACGGCCGCTCGACAACGGACCAGATCTTTACTGTACGGCAAATCCTTCAAAAATGCCGTGAATACCAGGTCCCAACGCACCATCTGTTCGTTGATTTCAAGGCGGCATACGACAGTATAGACCGCGTAGAGCTATGGAAAATTATGGACGAGAACAGCTTCCCTGGAAAGCTTACCAGACTGATCAAAGCAACGGTGGATGGTGTGCAAAACTGTGTGAAGATCTCGGGCGAACACTCCAGTTCGTTCGAATCGCGCCGGGGACTAAGACAAGGTGATGGACTTTCGTGCCTGTTGTTCAACATTGCGCTAGAAGGTGTCATGCGGAGAGCCGGGTGTAACAGCCGGGGAACGATTTTCAACAGATCCAGTCAATTTATTTGCTTCGCGGATGACATGGACATTGTCGGCCGAACATTTGCAAAGGTGGCAGAACTGTACACCCGCCTGAAACGTGAAGCAACAAAAGTTGGACTGGTGGTGAATGCGTCAAAGACAAAGTACATGCTTGTGGGTGGAACCGAGCGCGACAGGGTCCGCCTGGGAAGCAGTGTTACGATAGACGGGGATACCTTCGAGGTGGTCGAGGAATTCGTCTACCTCGGATCCTTGCTAACGGCTGACAACAACGTTAGTCGTGAAATACGAAGGCGCATCATCTGTGGAAGTCGGGCCTACTACGGGCTCCAGAAGAAACTGCGGTCGAAAAGATTCGCCAGCGCACCAAATGTGTCATGTACAAGACGTTAATAAGACCGGTAGTCCTCTACGGACATGAAACATGGACAATGCTCGAGGAGGACTTGCAAGCACTCAGGTATTCGAGAGACGGGTGCTTAGGACCATCTTTGGCGGTGTACAAGAAGACGGTGTGTGGCGGCGAAGAATGAACCATGAGCTCGCCCAGCTCTACGGCGAACCCAGTATCCAGAAGGTAGCTAAAGCCGGAAGGGTACGATGGGCAGGGCATGTTGCAAGAATGCCGGACAGCAACCCTGCAAAGATGGTGTTCGCTTCCGATCCGGCAGGTACGAGACGACGTGGAGCGCAGCGAGCGAGATGGGCAGACCAGGTGCAGAACGACTTGGCGAGCGTGGGGCGTATTCGAGGATGGAGAGATGCGGCCTCGAACCGTGTATTGTGGCGTCAAATTGTTGATTCAGTGTTATCTGTATAGATGTAGACTAAATAAATGAAATGAAAATGAATGAAGGGCTACTTGTTTATATAAAAACACAATTGTGACAAAAGTTATTCTATATAAAAGTTATTGATTTCGACTTGATACGTGTCATTTTCAATGCTCTCTTGCATGCTTACTGCTAAAAAAAAAAACAAAAATGAGAGCAACGTAATTTGCCCTTCAATTCTATGTTTTTGATTGATATAGGTACATGCATTGAAGGAGCAGTAACCCATCTGTTCTTTACTAAAGCTTCATCCATACATACGTCAACAAACTTTCTCAATTCCGCATTATTTTACTAAATGTGCGCAACATCGAGAAGATCATGTATGCTCAGTGAAGCCGCTTAAGACACCTTTGAGGTGTCAGACATAATCCTACACCATAAACCCATAAATCTGCCCAGTTCGTTTTAACACTGCTTTTATGTAACGTTAACGAACAAAGCCGCTCTCAAGTTTTTCTCGGCCTCGCAATTAGTCATTATTCCTATTATCAGGTTTATAATCTTAAGGTCACCTGCGATAATGTACTCAAAATCGTTCAATTTAACAAGCTGTCCCATATAAATACGGTTCGAATTTTCCAGGTAATAAGTGAGGATACAAAGACAGCACTTGTAGCCGATTGTCGCCAGGTTTTGCAATTTTGGTTTGATCTGGAATGATTTAAATCGATACCATTTTTAATAAACACATTTTCGTCAAGGATATGTCTACAGTTTTTAATACATTTAATCAAAGCTGGTACATCATTGCAGTATGCAACTGGTATATCAGCAAACTACACCCGATTCTGTTTTACACGGTTTTTTTGTACACGGCCGTGTAAAAAAATCCCATACAAAATTTTTGCAAAGTTGCTCCTTTTTGCATGATTCGTCGAGAAATCATAAAACTTTTTTTACATGGATTTTTAAATTTTGAACTGAAAACTTTTTTTACGCGGAACGCATCCTCCGTGTAAAAAAAAGAATCGGGTGTACTTTTATTGTTGACGACTCAATGGAAGTTGGGAAATATGTATAAGACGAGATATTATACTGATTTTCATCGATATCATACAGCTACGTCTTAAAATAGGCGTAACTCCAAAACGGGCCCTACGATTTTTTTTTCAAATTTCATTCAGAGATGCAGTATAGCCCCAGAATTCAGCTCCGGGTATAAGTTTTGATGGAGAATTTTTTTTGTTAATAACGGTCAGGGAAGCACCGTGGTTTGAAGACATACTTCTTGGAAATGTTCTATAAACTCTGGAAATATAATGATTGTTTTATAACTTATCTGAAGATGTCCGAAAAAATATCTTGAAACCCGAGAGGACCTCCGGAAAGTCCTAAAAGTATTCTATAGATTTGCCGATAGCCTTGGAAGATGAAGGATGGGTTGACGAGAAAGTTTTACACAAAGATTCAAAGTCATGATCAGAGAGCAAATGCATTTAATTGTAAATTATTCGTTTTGTCAATGTCTATCTTTATGATAAAGACAGACGTTATCAAGGATGCTAAATAAATCAATAAAAATTAATTGAATGTAATGCCCATAAACTGCCGGTACTGCCATATCATTTTTTTTATTGGCAATTGAGATAGTAGCTTAGATAACATCCACAAACACGTTTTTCGATTGAAATTCAATCAACATCTAGAATGCCATTCATAACGAAATAATGATTTATTTCTAAAAATAACATATCTAAAAAGACATTTTTGTATTTGATTTGTCCAGTGCGCAACAGTTCCACTTATTTTCGCCAAAAGATTGTAGGTCAACGGCCTTGGATACCATGTCCAGTACAGGCTTAGCAGCAACGTAAGAAATATTATTTTCTTGTCATAAGACACTATTTCGAGAAAACAACAAAAAACTGTTTTGACGTAGGACTTACGTCTCTCTTTACTATACCGGGTGTCATTTCAAAATATTCAAATCGACCGCGTTACGCTGAGTTGAAAGATTTTAAACGTTAATAGTGCTCGTCTCAGTAGACGAATTTCTGCCGTAAGCCCCTCAATCGACAGATTTCAAGTATGCCTTTCATGTCCATGCTTGATAAGACCCGAGAAACTTGTTTCAATAGGCATGAAACTGTTTTCAATGAAAAACATTGAGATCAAGGGAACCTATAAATATGGGTACCGCATAATTCTTGCATCATTCCATTACCACGTTCTGATTGGTGCAGACACCAGCGAATGAGCAGCAGCTGAGCTGGGTCTGCCGAGAAGCCATAAAAAAGCGCAACGCGATTTTTTCCTTTCATTCTGACCGGAACAAGCGAAGCAACCGCATCATCGCATCATCACACCTTTTAGCAGGGAATGAAGTCTGCACCGACCGCTTTTTCGGCTCGACACCATCGAAGCCACCATCATCAGCCGGAACCTAGCCAGTACAGCAGCAGTCCACCCTACAGACCCGACAAAGCAGCAATGCTGAGCAGATACCGGCAGCAGCAGCAGAGTCGAGCCGAGACCGGCCGGCATCGATGATGAGCCGAGACAGGCTGAAAAAAGCCACATGATGCAGCATGTATGTCCAAAAAACAAACGGTTCTTCAGAGAGCCAATAATAGAGATCAATATCAAAGCTTTCAATACCATTCGGGATAGAAATTGTACTTGGGTGCCAAATCCAATATTCTAGTGATACAATTTTATGCGTGATTTTCATAAATAGCGTCAAAACTAACAGTGGATAATTTTTCTGATTTAACCGCGAAGTGGACGAAGGACTTCGCTTGACCATGCCTAAAAAAAAACATAAGATGTCCAAATCTCTCACATAATATTTGGATATTTGAGTTTAAAAAACACCGATAACAGCTCAAACATTAAAATAAACTATCAATCGATTTTTCATCAAATGTTGGTTTTTTGGCATTGATCAACATTGTTTGATACTGACCGCACACAAAGCGAACGTGACTGAATGATCGTCCCATGTTACCAATTCTAAATCTTATCACCCGAAATCCCATGTCCGGGTGTTTCCTTCCATCTACTACTAACAATGTTGTCTCAGAAAAGAACACGTACTTCTCACCTGAACTGCAATTCTAAGCTTGCTTGCCCGGCTTATTGGCCTGCATCAAGCGAAAAGTCCCGTTAGGAAATAGACGCCAGCAGCGAGCAACAAGCGTAAAAAAGAAGAAGCCCTTCTCGAACGCGTTGATGATGATGACGCTTTGGCTGACAAAGAAGCGGGATACAAGACACTGGCTGATTGGCCCACCAATTGGGAAGCAGAGAAGATTCAAAATAAGGTATAAAAGAAAAGTGCATTCGCTCGCAGAGCATTCAGTCTTTTTTATACCACCACTAGAAATTAGCGGTTATTTGAAAAGATCGTTTTCTTACTTTTTGGACTTAGCCGAAGCAAACAGCCTTTTTCAAGGCTCTAAGAGTTAAAAATAATGTTCTCCTTCAGTCGCTATCGCACGGATTAGGAGGCCCTACATCCCCTGTTGGGCCAACTTGTGGCTTATTTCAGGCAGTCCTTCAGTGGGAAGGTTGCCATTGTCGAGGCTAATGTTTCGTGACCAGACAGATACTTCCTGAATTGTTTTTGATGATTCTTGTTCGAGGTAGATTTGACTTCTGTGTCGGTTTGATGAGAAGATTTTGCCAAGGAATGGTATGCAACGCCGATTATTTATCCAAAATAGTTGATGTGAGAAATTTGGACATATTATGTATCTTAAGGGCATGGTCAAGTCAAGTCCTACGTCCACTTAGCGGTTATGTCACAGACATTACCTACTGTTCGTTTTTTAACAAATTTACACCGAATATTTCGATTTCACTCAACACCCTGGGGCACTTTCAGTGCAAAAAATGTAAACAGTACTCCACAATTGCTCTTCAAAGTACGTGGACATATGTAGTTTCTCAAACAAACGAATTTTTTTTCATACATTCCTGAACAATTTTTTTTTTCGTATTTTTTGCCAGAATATGTATTTTTGGACGAGGATTCAGAATATATAAAAATCTCATTTTGGCCAAAAATGTTACATATGCAGTTTCTCAAACAAACGATTCATTTACGCTTATGTGAAAAAAAGAAGATGCTAAACTTAATTTGAAGTGTGCGTTGTAATTATGTTTTCCTCTTAAATGTTCAAACGGCAACTGGATAACTACTCACTTTCAATTGAAACATCTTACATACTGACTCAAGTGTTCGTGATACTGCGTTTAGAGAAATGAATAGTCTGCCAGAAATGACTCAAGACACCCAATTAATATTTCTTTTTTGTTGTTCAAAGCTCTTGGAACATGCACAAAGTTTTTCACGGAATAGTTGAAAATTCAAATACACTGGGGTCGCTATTTACACGGGTCGTATTTTACGTGGGCTTTGGGACTTACACGATTTTTAATACGCGGATTTCTTAATTTTTTACGCCGTTTTTTTAAAGGCCGTAAAATACGTGAAAAAGTGAAAAATCGATTTTCGATGTAGGGGAACTGTTTCGTTTTCTATCTCACTGAAGATAAATTCATCTCATCGCGAAACAAAGAAATACAGCACCAATTTCGTCGGTTCTTTTAGCTAACATGCGTGTTCACTGCTGAAAAAATCACAAGAATAATGCACAAATCAAATTCCTTTTCAATACTTTGTTTTTCGTGGGATGAATATCGGAGCTATGAGATGAAGTCCAGGAGCAGTAACCCTAGTTGTTTTTACGCGAAACGTATCCTTTGCGTAAACAGTGCATTGTATCTTCATTTGATTGATTTAAAATGTGTGATCTTGATATTGATAATTTCGAGAAATAATAATACAAAAACTTCGGCACTTCAATCAATTTGAAGTATTTTTCCTACGATATTTTAACGTACCAAAGACGGTCTTTAATACTCCCAACACCATCCTGATGGCCTTTTAGGGCACTATCCTTCGATTCAGAATGCCGAGTTACAGTGCGTATTGATTACTTTGAAAAAAGATCCGTTCGATTCGCGACGTTCCATCACACTGCTGATAGATTCAAAAACTCGGAAATTCGGATTCAAGCGCCAGAATCTTGTCTTATTGTCGAGGGCGTTGTTGAATTATCATCCGTTATCAAACTTTATAGGAGGTTGTTCGGAGCAACAATTATTGTTATCAAGAGCTGATGCGCTACGCTACATGCTGGATAGATAGGTAATTCAATAAAAATACGATGGTGCTTCTTAGGTGTTATCGTCTGTCGTTTGAGAAGAGGTTTATGAAGTTGAACTATTTGCTGATTATGGATATTCAAGTGTCCAGTTTAGCTACGAAACAATCTACAGTTCTATACCTGCACATGTTTGCAATTGTGGGTGTTTTCTTATATAAGCAAACATCAATTAGTATGTTTGATACTCGATTTATGCATATGCACAACATGTGATTCGAAAAATGTATTGAAGGTAACTATTTCCTTTCGGTGGGGTTTTAACTCACGATCCCAGTATGCTAGACAGGTACTTTCTATGCTAAACATAATTGGCTCAGCGGTAAGATACAAAGCAATACCTCCATGTATATGAGGCTGTATTCTCTTTTTTTTTTTCAAAGTTCGTTTATTTGATAGGCTCAGGCGTGTACGGAGCCACGTTTCTTTGTGATATGTACAATCGACATAATCTTATTATTAAACTAGTAAGAGAGGGAAGGCTGTATTCTCTTATACCGGTTTCGGCTATGGCTCCTAACTTGTCCAATTTTGAAAATAAGCTCCTGTAGAATATGTTTTTGAGGGTTACTCTATTGAAACTAATCTACTATTATTGAAGCAGTTTGCGGAATCTGTGGAGCAGCTTGCAACTGTATTCATTATCGACATTTTGAAGGAGTTTTTTTCCCTGAAATAGGATGGGCATCTGCAAACAGACACCTATAATAGGCAAACGGGGTTGGAACACCGACCCGCTAAACACACTCTGATACAGACCTGTCAAGCTCCCTGTTACCTCTTTCGGCAGTTACTTCCGAGAGAGGTCAATGCAACTATGCGTTTACTTTTCCGCTCTAACTAACCAATCACTAGTTTGGTATTGCTTGCCAAGTGTTGCAGCCGAAACTGCATTCCATTTCTCCACCACTCGACATATCCTCTGGATAAGGTCATCCGGGGTTGTGTCCCGATCGTAAACGACTAGTATCGCTCTCCTTTCGACATCGAATCGAGGACAAATGAACAATATGTGCTCTGTGGCTTCGTCTAAGTCCGGGCAGTCCGGGCCGGCAGAAGACCCCGCATTCCCGAACCTGTGGAGTAGACCTCTTCATGTTTTTAAGAAGTATCAGATATACAGGGTGCGTGACGAATTTTTGCAGTAATCTAACATACGTTAGATTAGAAGATGGCTTCCTTAGCTCAGCGGTAAGATACAACGCAATACCTCCATGTATATGAGGTTATATTCTCTTTTTTTCAAGTTCGTTTATTTGGTAGGCTCAGGTCCTAAAGCCCTACATCGTTTATGATTGAAAATGATAGTGCATCGGTCAAGATTACTTGAACCGATGTTATAAAAATTCTGGTAATATTCTAAGTCAGTAAAAATGATATTTTTGAACATGTTTTGTGCTATTAAGCAACGTTTCTTGCTGAAAAGGCAACATTTCAGAACGAATGAACCGTGAACCCAAAACGCCAGACCCATATAATAACTGTCAGAGGCTGAGTCAAGTGCCCTGCGGTGTTTTGCTAGTGCGTTTGAATCATATTATTCCGTACGTCAAACAAGACCGAAAATGTCGAGGGAGCATTTTCCATCTATTTTTAAATTTAAAAATAAAAAATGTTCCTTTCGACTTTCGAGTCGGAATAAAAACGAACGCGTTCAAGATGATTGGCTTCATCGTTCCCTGGAAGAAAATCGAATATTGATTCTTCATTTTAGGACCCAATTGAAAAATTTTGCAAATTTACACCAGTTACAAATATCCAGCTTTTCCAGATAAAGCTGAATCTTTTTCTGCAATCATAGAAAAAATCTATTTGGATTCTACTGCAAAAATATCTATTGCTGCCAGATATATCTGAATCTTGTTATGCACCCTGTACAATAGGGTGGCTCAAAAAACTCTTTTTCAAAAATGTTGATGGGCCGCTCTCTTATTCAGTTCTATTTGATGCCCTGATGCTCTGGACAAAATTTCAGCCAAATCGGTCAACGTTTGGGCGGTGCTAAACTCGTCGGAAGTTTATATGGAAAAATGTATGCAGAAACATCCAAAAACAGTGATTTGCAGTTGGACGGTACAATTTACGATCAAGAACAACGATACTCATTCAGTTCTTGTAGAATTAAAAACAGAATGTAATGCTGAAAACCGCGAGAAGATTAGAGTTTATTGAGCAAAGATATTAGCATATTACTGGAGTGTTGTAGGGGTGAATTTATTTCTTTTCAAAGGTAAAAGAAACGAAATTTGCACAAAACTCCACTACAGAGAAATGCTAATAATTCAGCCGGGCAAACTCTAATCTTATCGTGGTTTTCTGCATAACATTCTGTATTAAATTCTTCAAGATCTGGATGAGTATCATAGTTCTTCATCGTAAATTGTGCCGTCTAACTGCAAATCACTATTTTTGGATGTTTCTGCATACATTTTGGCATATAAACTTCCAACGAGTTTAGCACCGCCTAAACGTTGACCGATTTGGATGAAATTTTGTCCAGAGCATCAGGACATCAAATAGAATCGAATAAGAGGGCCCATCAAAAAATTAAAAAAGTTTTTTCCATACTAATTTGAGCCACCCTCCTGTACAATCAGTTCATCCAGAATAACAATTCTTACAGTAAAATAAGTCTTCTGTTAAAATTTCAGCTAATTTTAATGTTTAGTGTTTTTAGGGTATATAAAATATAACAAGAAACATAAATGCTGAATACATCGCAACTATCTCTAGAAGGAAGCTTTTAGATATGAGCTTTATAAGCTATGTATGTGAACATTGCAATTCATTTGACCATGTTTTATTGATTTTCAAGCTTTGGTGTTATTTCGAAGCCTTCCTTACCTGCCCGACAGGCATCATGTCAGCGATCACGAAGGATACATTCCATGATACCGTGCGGTGGGCAGGTATCTCGCTGAGACACATCAAGCGGTACATGCTCGTCAGCTTCTATAGGTAACAGTTTATTCTAAGCGCACTTACCTAGGAGGGGTCGCCTTTGTCTACTGGAACGCCTAGAGCTATTGAACATCATTCTCGATAATGCCGCAATAGCACTTGAAGCTCCCTGGCAGGCATAGTCGACACGACTGCCGAAGGTCAGCTTGTCGTCTAATTTAACCCCAACGTATGTGCTTCAGGTTCCGCCTCAATATGATCTCGTATTCACCCACAGAAGTTTTTATTAAAATTCCAGTAGTATTTGTGTAAAAATTTCGTTGGATTTTTTTTGTGTGGATTTCTTTAACAGTTCCTTAAAAAATTCGTTCAGAAATTAGTTAAGAAAATATTTTTAAAAATCTATTCAAGTTGTTCTTCCTTCAATAATTCATTCGGAAATCCTACCTGAAATACATTTGGAAATTCCTGCAGGAATTTCTTCCAAAATTTCTCCAGGGATTTCCAGAGAATTTCTTTCGGGAACACTTTCAGGAATAATTTATTAAATTCCCCCTTAGTTTATTTGAATATTCCTCCAAGGATTCTTTCGTATAAACTCCCGAAATGGCTTTATAAATATCTCCAAAAATTTCTTTAGTAAAACAAGGTAATATTCCTTTCAAAATTCCTGCAGGAATTATTTCTGGAAGAATTCTTCCGGGAAATTACTGAAGAATGAAAAAGGAAATCCCAAAGGAGTTTTCGTAGAAGCTTCTAACGGAAATTCAAAATGATTTTTTAAGCGATTTTCATAAGGAATTTCTTAAGAATTCTCAAAGAAATTTCCAAAAGAATTTCCAAAAGAAATTTCCAAATGATTCCTGAAAGAATTTCTAATGGATTTTCTAAGAGATTCTCGAAAGTATGCTCAAAGAATATTTCGAAGGAATTTCAAAATGAATCTCCAAAGGTCTAGAGGATTTTCTAGACCGAAGGATTTCCTATAAAGAAATTTCCGAAGGTATTCCTAAAACAATTTCCGTAGGTATTCCTGAAGGAACTCCCGAAGGATTTTCTAGAATAATTTCTGAAGAAACTCCTAAAGTAATTCGTAAAGAAATTTCCGAATGACTTTCGAAATTTTCTAATATTTTTTTGAATTTTCGAGGAATTTCCAAGTATTTATTTCGAAGTAACAATTTATTTTTTCAATATTTCTGGTAGTACAGTTCTCGCGTAATTTTTGCAAACGTCGTATGACCAAAAGAAAGGCTCTCTTCGTTTACTTTCTCTTTCGATTATTACAAAGCCATATTAACATTTACATCGGATTCTTCAGCACAATTCTGAAGAAAATAGCGTTGTCTAGTGTGCTGAGGTGAAAATATTGCAACAAATTTTAAACGAGCCTAGATATTAGCAAAAAAAAGCGTAATGAAAGAGAGTCTCTCATTTGGACTTACGACGTTTTCAAAAATCACGCGAGAGTTCTAATTTTTCTCGGATTTTTTTCCTAAGATTCATTCGAGAGTTCCTTTACAATTTATTCTAGGAATTTCTTCGGTAACTCATTCATAAATTCCTTCGGAAAATCCTTTAGGAATTCTTTGTGAGTTCCATTAAAATTTATTTTGGAATTCATACTGTCCTAAGAATTCCTGCAGAAGTTGTTTTTTAAGGAATTCCATAAGCAATTATTTCAGGATGTTGTCAAACAAATTCTTCCAGTAATTCATCAAGAAATTCCTTCCGTAGCTTTAAAGAGAAAATCTTAAAATACCTTCGAATTTTCAAATAGGAATTTCTTCAGAAATTCATTCATAAATTCTTTTAGGAATCCTTTGGAAATTATCTCAAAAGCTCCTTCGAAAATTTCATCTGGAAATTACTTTGATATTTCCGAAAGAAAACCTTCCAACAATTCAATTAGGATTTCTTATTTCATTCTTTAATAAATTTCAGAAAAAAAATATTTTCAGCAACATTTTTGGAATAGTTCCTGCAGGAATTTTGTATGGCTTTCTATAAGCAAAAGGAAGTTCCGATGGAATATGTATATGGATGAATTTGCGAAGAGGATTTTCCGAAGGAATCCCAGGAAGAATGTCAGAAAGAATTAAAGGCGAAATATTCTAAATTATCTCTGGTGGGAAGTGCTGAAGTTGGAAGAATTTTTAAAGAATTTTAAGTATTTCTTTAAAAAAACCCTGGCGAAATTTCATAATGAATTCTCGAAGAAATTTCCAAAGGAAAACCGGAACAATTTTCGGATAGATTTTGCAAAGAAATTTGCGAAGGAATTTTTACGATGTACTTTCCAATACTTCGGTAGTTTCTCCAGAGTTAATCAAAATTCTAGGAAAACATTTTTTTAAACGTTTTTGACGACGTATACATAATTAAATTTCAGGGGAATATTCTATTTGGTGGGTCACGTGCCTCATTGTGCCCTAGCTTAATTCCGTTAGTGGACTTCGGCGAACCTTTTATTGTCAGTTTTCATCAACAAAGGCTTCGCATCTGTTCTTTAGCTTCTTTGCAGGGCGGGATGAGGTAGAGTTACGCTTGTCATAAGACGTGTTTGTACCAGTCCATTTTATTCCACCATTTGATTGTACCTTGACAGATACGTATTTCGACCTCAACAGTAAGGTCGTCTTTAGTGTCTCGTACTTGACTCGACTCGACTCGGAGTCTATACTAGGGTTGACACTTGCCATCTGAGCCTACTTCTACCCAGCAGGCAAAACTGAGGGCAGGATTGGACAACCTATTACAATGACCGCCCTGGTTTATGGGATGGAAGATAGCCGACCATTAGCCTATTCACCATTTCCAGCCGGTGTCACCCGGTTTTACTAAGAGAGTAGAATTGCTCAACTGCAAGCCCACGATATCACAATAAAACAATATCCAAAACAAAGTCAATTAAGATGCAGACAGAACCATAATTGAGACTTCACTGGCAACAGTCTCAATGCGCTTATTAGCGATCTTGGATCGTAGTCTGGGGCTAGCCAATCAACTTGCGTTGACCAACAGTTGACCAGCAACTATCGTTTCCAGTGGCCACCACGCGGAGCTGAACTACACTACCCACTAATGGATGGAGTTTGTGATTGATAAATGTCTATATTCTACTACGCCGGGTCCTAAGAGTGCTGGATGCCTATAGTTTCCGGATAAACGATCAGGGGCAGACTGAAAGAAATTCACCACAAGAAGATCAAGAAAGAGCTGCAGGAAAACAGCTTCTGTTCCGCCAGCAACAAGGTGAAGACGATGAAAACGTTTGCTGTGCCATTGTTGACATACGGTTCCGGGGTGGTGATGTAGACAAATACTAACTTGAAGGCGTGAAAACTAGCAGTTCGAGTGGCGTTCAGTAAGCATCACATGCGCTATCCAAAATTGTCCATTGTGAGAGTCACCATTGCAGTAGGATGATTACCAAAGCATCCACCATCCAATAAAAACGTTGTTGCTCCTGACACTCCACAACTAATACATCTGGTGAAAACGCTATCACAGGATTATAAGGCTACTGGAAAATGAGATTCACAGAGCCTTCGGCATTCAGATTACCCAGGGCAGCTGAAAATTCCCTGCATTTTTGCTCAGGATGTGTCAATATTCTACAATAATAAATAGAATATGGTTGGATTACGACTGGGAATTTTTGTAGTTCGATTTTCGGGTTGGCTATCAGTCATGAATAATAGCGTTGACAATTTTATTTAAATTTAATTAAAGATAAAATAGACCACTGTATTACCCACCAACACCGCTTCAACATCAACAACCCATCCATCGTAGACATCACCTACAAACAGCAAGCTCTGCAAGTGTTGGAGATGTGTCATATCTCTACTACATCCAACACCGTCAATCGTCGGACAGACACCGACAATCTCAGCTGTGCTTACGCTAATCTTCTCACCACAATCCAACGTTTGAGAGAAGAGAAGCGTTCGTCGTCAAGCCGTCAACGTAGTGAACAACCTATCAATAATGATCACCCTACACAAACACATATATACCCAACCACCCATCCACCACCCAATATAGACAACACACAGTAATCGCCCATTCTCCGGCTGCAAAACACCCCCCTATAGTGTGTGACAAAATTAGTGTCAGAAAAGTTATAGAATTGCACTATATTTTGTCAAGTAAGATAGTTTTAACTAAAAGGAAAAAAACATTTTACTACACTAACTTTTACACCAACAGTGAGGCCAGAAACCATTTCCACCAAATCCATGACAAACACCCGTTTGAATATAACGATAACTAACAATTAATTGCATATTATTCGGCAACTCGGCCGTACGAAAACCATTTTTTTTGTTAAATATCTTGGCTGATATGAAATTTGCGAAAAAGAATCCACGTGTCTTGGAGGGAGGGAGGAAGACACGTGGATTCTTTTTCGCAAATTTCATATCAATTTGTCCATTTCGAAACATATGCTGTGCATATGCACAGCCAAGATATTTAACAAAAAAAAGATAACTAACAAATTAACTGCCATCGAGTAAGTTTGTAAAACGATTGAAGTTTGAGTAAGTTTAAATTATAACCCAATAAAACCACAGGCCCTGAAGAAGATCCCATCCCTGGATCGAAACGTCGGCGATTAAATAAAATTGTCAACGCTATTATTCATGACTGATAGCCAACCAGAAAATCGAACTATAAATAGAATATATTGTAAATTATGGAATATTTTTTGAAAAAAAAATTAGTTAAATTTATTGGTGCAGGATAATAATACACTGGAATTCCTGGAATGTAGTAATCAAAAGACTTTAATCAAAATTCATAATAAATGAAAGAAAAGAATATCCCAGACAGGCAGCTGAAGAGTTTTTCAAATATATATTGTAATTATACACTCTATAATATTGTTAGATCCAACTTATCTTATCTAGATTTAGCTTGAAAAATTATTGAAAACGCTGATTTTCTAAATAAAATTGACTGCCTTGTACCTACATTGAAGCAATTGCACCAAAAGTGGTGAGTCTCATAAAAAAGCAATAAATTGCACCACTATGGGAACCAAAGTTACCCATTAGTGGTGCAGGCAATTGTTATTGGTGATTGTTGATGTTGAATAGCAACTATCTCATTTTTGTTAGCAAATTTATTAGTTTATCTATTGTCTAAGGTACTGAAGCAGTAATATAATATTTTCATTTGTGGATTTACTACTATCTCCAGAATCGGGACCGTTACCCTACCTAAGTTTACACTCATATCATTGAGATCTCCATGTCGTTGAAAACTTGATACTTTTGGGCGGACCTCTGAACAAAGCATCTGTCACTGTCATGCTCAGGATGCCTTTATTGGGGGGTGATCTGACTTGCCAATGTCCTTAAGTCAGCCATATTGGATTTTTGTATGGAATTTATGCTCGTTTGTTTACGTTTTGCACCGAAAATGAACTCCACCTCCCCGCCCTTGTTGGTTATTCCCATCTACTAACGAAGTCGTTCAACCTATGCATACGAAAGGGCCTTAGTCATGCTAATAATGCCTGTTCTACCAAATTCGAGAAACATTATCTCGAAAAAGATGTAAAAAAATATATCAATTTTACATGGTCCAGGCATCCTAAGCTAAGCTCATATCATTTAAGCAGCCTGTGAATTGTACAACAAGTGAGGTTTTTCTCTTACAAGTCAATGACGGTTGAAGCAATGCGACGCCGAGTACTTACCTTGATTAAAATGGAACAGCGCGAGCAGCATAGCAGTCACCCCATCGTATTACAAAAATACAAAAAAGTCTAAACATAGGCGCTGCGCTTGATACTTATCGTCTGTTATACGATCTCGGATTGAAGCTTTTGCCTTTTATAAAAGATATTTAAGATGGTCCGCTTAGCATTTATCCATACTGTCAATTGGCGAACAGACTTTAGGTCTGCGCTGGCTAGCGGCAGAAAGTCGAATTTTTTTTACAAAATCGATCATAGTTACATTGGCGTAGGAATGAAGCAAATGAAGTAAACAATCATATTATCTCTAATACATACGTCAGTGTGGGGAATAAAGTGAGCCTAAAAAAAGCGCCTCTAGGGCGCTAGGTTCCACCGAGAACAACCGACTTATATTCATAAATTGCCTAATGTTTATGTTTTTATAAGAATTTCAAGAGATAGTAAATATTTTAAGACTATTTAGTAGAAGCAAAGCTTTATCAAAATGCTTTTATTCAATGCTGTTCAATGTAGTTTGAGATGTGATACGGTGGAACTCCTGAAGTGCTCTTTGTCGGATCATCATACATTCACAGAAATGGTGAATATTGTTTTGCGACACTATCTCAACAATTTCTAAAATTATCATCCGAAATATCCGAATTTGTAATGTTGCGGCCGTGCGGTAAGATGCGTGACTACAAAACAAGACCATGTTGAGGGTGGCTGGGTTCAATTCCAGGTGCCGCATTCGGTTTGGAAATTGAGACAATTGAGACCTCCCTAGGCATAAAAGTATAAGCATAAAAGTAAGCTGCGAGGCGGCAATGTCCCAGTGGGGGATGTAATGCCAATGATGAAGAAGAAGAATGTTACGGTTGGCAATACCATATCAGTTTTGAAATGTTTGTCGAATATCTTATGGTGTTGGGAGCGGAATAAGAATTTGTGGAAAGCTCATAAGGAATAAAATACATCGACATCGTGTCTTGGAACTTTGAATGGTAGTTAAGTAAAAGTAAAAACAAACGTAAACTCGTTGCTCTTTGCTTGCTGCTAAACAGAGTGGTGGGCTAGGGCTAACAATCAAATAATCGGCCTATCTTGTAGTACTGAATCAATATTTCTACACTATCTGTTCGGTTTATCTTTTAGTGCCGATCCAAAATTTCATTAATTATCACTTCACAACACAAGTGAAGGTATTTAAAAGTTTAAAATTTACTTACCGGTGTCTTAGTTACTTGGTTCAGTTGAGTATCTTTGTGACGGGAGGATCCTCAAATCTTCACAGCGAATACAATCTTTCAGCTGCAGATGCGTTTGCGGGAACCGCCTAAGTGGCGTTTTTCGTGCACTACTATTCAAATTTTATAAACACAAGTCTTTTCAACTTTACCGAACTGATACAGAGTACCTGAACTAAAAGCTAAAAGAGATTGATTGAGTGTTCGACCTGGCTATTTGTATTCTAAATCTGCTGACGGGACATATCACATCGGGGATCGCTGGTCATTGGACTTTGCTCGTGTGGTCTGACTATTGCTTTTTTTTTTTTTTTTTTTTTTTTTTTATTTTTTTTTTTTTTTAACTTATTTTTTTTTGCTAATTATCTAATACATGCATTCATCTTAGACTAGGTGTTCCGTGTTTTCTTAACACTATCATCCTTATTTGCTATGTTACATTTTTACTTATTATTAATACATTTTCAATTGCCTTTGGCAGTTAGAATTTTTCCTGTGGTTGAAATAATAAACCATGTAGGAATTACAATGTTTTCAACTTAAACTAAACTTAACCTATTTTATACTAAGGGTACAAGGAGTTAATCGTCGCAATAGAAGATTGCAACGATTTTTGTCTAAAATTGGAAATTATTTTGTTGGACATTTGTTGCAATGTCTCAATATTAGAAATTCTATGAAGTTCATTGGTACTATACCACGGAGGAAACTTCAGAATCATTTTCAAAATTTTATTTTGAATCCTCTGAAGTGCCTTCTTTCTGGTATTGCAGCAACTAGTCCATATTGGCACAGCATACAACATGGCTGGTCTAAAAATTTGTTTGTAAATCAAAAGTTTGTTCTTAAGACAAAGTTTTGATTTTCTGTTTATAAGTGGATATAGACACTTAATATATTTGTTTCATTTGGCTTGAAGGCCTTCAATGTGACTTTTAAAAGTTAATTTTTGATCTAGCAGAACTCCCAAATAGTTAGCTTCGCTAGACCAATTAATAGAAGGTTTCAAAGAAGCTCTCGGCTTATGTGGGAAAATTATAAGCTGAGTTTTGGAAGCATTCGTGGTAATTTTCCATTTTTGCAAGTAAGTGGAGAAAATATCCAAACTTTTTTACAATCTATTACAAATGACACGAAGGCTTCGCCCTTTGGCTGAAAGGCCCGTGTCATCTGCAAACAAAGATTTTTGACACCCTGGTGGTAAATCAGGTAAGTCAGAAGTAAAAATGTTATACAAAATGGGCCCCAGTATGCTGCCTTGGGGGACACCAGCCCTTACAGGTAATCTATCAGATTTAGAATTCTGATAATTTACCTGCAGTGAGCGATCTGATAAATAATTTTGGATCAGTTTAATAATGTACAGAGGAAAATTAAAATTCATCAATTTTACAATCAAACCTTCATGCCACACACTGTCAAATGCTTTCTCTATAGCAAGAAGAGCAACTCCAGTCGAATATCCTTCAGATTTGTTGAGCCGAATTAAGTTCGTAACTCTTAATAACTGATGAGTGGTTGAATGCCCATGGCGAAAACCAAATTGCTCATCAGCAAAAATAGAATTGTCATTAATATGAACCATCATTCTATTTAAAATAATCTTTTCAAACAGTTTGCTTATTGAAGAAAGCAAACTGATTGAGCGATAACTAAAGCCTCAGCTGGATTTTGTCGGCTTCAAAATAGGAACAACTTTGGCGTTTTTCCATTTATCTGGGAAGTATGCCAATTGAAAACATTTGTTAAATAAATTAACCAAAAAGGATAAAGAGCTCTCAGGAAGTTTTTGATAAGTATGTAGAAAATACCATCATCACGGGGGCTTTCATATTTTTAAATTTTCTAGTAATAGATCTCACTTCATCCAAATTAGTTCCCAACGAAGGGTCAAAAACATTCTCTTGATTGAGAATGTCTTCGAAGCTTCGTGTAACCTGATCCTCAATTGGACTAGTGAGACCTAGACCTAAAATTATGGGCACTCTCGAACTGCTGAGCGAGTTTTTGAGCCTTTTCGCCATTTGTTAATAAAATGTTATTTCCCTATTTAAGCGCTGGAATTGGCTTTTGAGTTTTTTCAAAAGAATTTTCGTTAATTTCCAAAAGGGTTTCGAACTGGAATCCAACTTTAGGACATTATTCTCAAAGTTGGTATTTGTCAGAATAGCGAAGCGTTTTTAATTTCATTTGCAAATCTCGCCAAATAACTTTCAACGCGGGATCGCGAGTTCTTTAGTATTGCCTTCGCCTCAAATTTTTATACGGATCAGTAGCTGAAGATCGTCGTCAATAATAATGGAGTTGAATTTAATTTCACATTTAGGAATTGCAATGCCTCTGGCTTCGACAATTAAATTTGTCAAAGATACGAGAGCATTATCAATATCACTTTTGGTATCGAGAGGAATATCAACATCAAAATTCCTATCGATATACGTTTTATATAAATCCCAATCAGCCCTATGATAATTGAAAGTAGAGCTGATTGGATTATAAATGGCTTCTTGTGAGATTTCAAACGTCACAGGAAGGTGATCAGAGTCAAAGTCAGCATGAGTTACCAATTGGCCACACAGCTGACTTGAATCCGTTAAAAACCAAATCAATTGTCGAAGGATTTCGAGTGGATGAAAAACAAGTTGGGCCATTGGGATATTGAATAGTATAATATCCCGCAGAACAATCTTCAAATAAAATGTTGCCGTTGGAATTGCTTTGAGCATTATTCCATGAACGGTGTTTGGCATTGAAGTCACCAATTACGAAGAATTTTGATTTGTTGCGAGTCAGAATTTGAAGATCAGCTTTCAACAAATTCTTTTGCTGCCCATTGCATTGAAAAGGCAAATAGGCTGCAATGAAGGAAAATTGACCAAAATTTGTTTCAACAGAAACTCCCAAGGTTTCAAAAACTTTGGTTTCAAACGAAGAAAATAATTTATGTTTGATACGTCTATTGATGACAATGGCGACCCCACCACAGGCGCTGTCAAGACGATCATTTCTGTAGATAAAATAATTTGGATCTCGTTTAATGGAGAGTCCTGGTTTTAAATAGGTTTCAGTTATAATGGCAATATGCACATTATGAACTGTTAGGAAGTTGAATAATTCATCTTCCTTACCCTTTAGAGAGCGGGCATTCCAATTTAGAACTTTCACACAATTATTTAGATCCATTGAAACGGAGTCCAATAACAATTTTTTGTGTGTACTTTATACCAACCTGAACAGCTTCTGGTATGGTATTTGCTTTGAACATTGCATCAATCATGTGATGCAATTGTTCAGTTAAAAAATCAAAATCGGAAGCAGTCATGCTACCTGAATCGGCAACATGACCGTTATTTTCCGTTGGGACATGGGTATAAACCTCATTTTGAGAAAAGAGATTTGGTCTACCAGCAGCGATGTTTGCATACGTAGGTACGTTCGGAGTTACTGAGGTGCTTGCTACCCGTTGACGAGCGGCAAAATTTGTTTGTGAATTGTGGTGGGTATGAATTGCTCGACCGGTAACTGGTTTCGAAATTTGAGCGTTTGAAAAATTTCTCCCCGTCGAATGTGGGATCCGATTGGAATTTCCCGTCATCAATTTTGCACGGGAATTCAAAACTTTTTGCGTGAAGGGCATTCCCAGAAATTGGATTTATGATTGCCCCACAATTTGCACATTTAAATTTATTGGAATCTTCTCTCACAGGACATGCGTCCTTGGCGTGAGAGGTTCCACCACAAATCATGCATTTAGCATCCATGTGACAATGTTTGGTTCCATGACCCCACTTTTGGCACTTACGGCACTGGGTGGGGTTTGGAAATTTCCCCCAGGCCTGCGGAAATGTTCCCATGTAACACGGACATGGGACATAATACAGGCCTTTTCCAAACTTTTCATATTATTTAGTTCACTTTTGTTAAAATGAACTAAATGAAATTCTTGAGAAATGCCCCTCTGGGAAGTACCAGAGTGGGATTTCTTTTTCATCTTAATTACTTGGACTGGTGAAAATCCAAGTAATTGAGAAATTTCAATTTTAATCTCATCCAGTGATTTATCATCACTGGGGAGACCTTTCAAGACGACTTTGAACAATCGCTCAGTTTTGTCGTCGTATGTGAAGAATTTATGGCGCTTCTCAGTTAAATACTGAAGAAGACGTTTGCGATCGTCAAAGGATCCCGGCAAAACGCGGCAGTCACCCTTCCTAGCAATCTGAAATGAAACCTTGATCCCCTGAAGGTTACTCAAAATCTCATTCCGAAAGCCAGAAAACTCGGCTCTTTTCTCTTTCTCGCTGCAAAGAATTTAGAAAACAACAAGGCCAGTAAATGTCAAAATTTATGAAGAACGAAAGAGAAAGAGATTTTTCTATGCAGTGCTCTATACATATGCACAGTAGGGCATTTCAAATTTCAAGAATGTTCGAATATTCTAACTCCCAAATGTATTTGAATCTTTTTGATAATTTAGGGTTCCTATCTGAATATTGGGGCGAAGATGAATGCAACGATGCCTGTGAAAGACGCAAATGGACAGTTATTGACCGACCCAACTGACCAGCTGAAACGCTGGTTCGAGCACTTCGAACAACTTTTTCAAGTGCCAGCCAGGCTACCACCACCTCGGCAAGATCGCCTAGGATCCGACGTATAACTCGCGTCAATACCGAAGCTCCGTCACTGCGTCAATACCGAAGCTCCAAACTGCCATATAAAGCATGATATCGAACAAAGCACCAGGGGTCGATCACATATCAGCCGAGATGCTCAAAGCTGACCCCATGACATCAGCTCAACCTGCATCGTTTATTTCAGACTATCTGGGACACCGCAACTTTCCCAATCGACTGGATGCAAGGTATCTTAGTGAAGGTTCCTGTATGGTGACTGTATGCGATAACTGACGAGGTATTATGTTGCTGTGTACCGTTTTTAAGGTTCTATGTAAAGTTATCCAAGCCCGGATTCAGGAGAAGATCGATGCGACTCTCCGGCGCCAGCAGGCCGGATTCCGTGCTGGAAGATCCTGTGTGGACCATATTGTGAATTCCAAGAGTCCTTTTACTTGGTATTCATTGACTACGAAAAAGCTTTCGATCGTCTCAATCACGAAAATATGTGGGGCGTCGTAATTGACGAGATTCTGTTAGGTGCGATTGACCGTGAACCAAACCGCGGGCTGCTATGGCAGCCTATTACCATGGAGCACCTAAACGACTTCGAATTGGCTGATGACGTTGCACTCCTCGCCTCGCTCAGCGGCGCTCTGATATGCAGAGTAAGCTCAACGACCTTGCCGG
Source organism: Armigeres subalbatus (assembly GCF_024139115.2). Lineage (NCBI taxonomy): Eukaryota > Metazoa > Arthropoda > Insecta > Diptera > Culicidae > Armigeres > Armigeres subalbatus. The sequence continues at coordinate 63,497,141 of NC_085139.1, forward strand.
GCGCTCCTCTTCGGCAGGTTCAGTCATCAACGTCAACAAAACCAAATCGTTGAATGTAAACACGGTGACCCCTTCCAGTTTCACAGTAGCCGGGCAATCAGTGGAGAATGTTGAAAGCTTCCAATATCTTGGTAGCAAGATGGCGTCAGACGGCGGTTCCAAGATCGACATAGGCGCACGCATCAAGAAAGCAAGGGCTGCCTTTGCGAGTTTAAGAAATATTTGGAAAAACAGGCAGATAAGTGAACCAAAATACCAAAATATAAAATTTTCAACTCTAACGTGAAATCTGTGCTGTTATACGTTAGCGAAACATGGTGTGTATCAGTGGAGAACACTCAACGGCTGCAGGTGTTTATCAATAGATGCATGCGGTACATAATTCGGGCCTGGTGGCCTCACAACTGGATCTCAAACAACGAGCTCCATCGTTGTTGTCACCAGAGGCCGATAGCAACAGAAATTCGGGGTCGGAAGTGGGGCTGAGTCAGCCACGTAGCCCCCACGTAGTAGGGGCGGAAACGAGCTCTGTAAAAATGCATTAGACTGGAACCCAGCGGGACATCGCAGCAGAGGCAGACCCAGAGGCTCATGGCGGCAAAGCCTCAATAAAGAAATAAAAGAAGTCGACGGAAATCTAACCTGGCAACAGGTTAAAGCGATAGCCGGGCAACGCTCAGGATGGAGATCTTGCATACGGCCCTTTGCACCACCGGAGGTGTACAGGACCCATAAGTAATTGCTCTAATGCACAGCTAAGATTAGTAATTGACATATTGTTCGTACGGCCGAATCGCCGGACGGTCGGATAATCTTTCTTAGTCTAACACCAAGATGCCCTTCAAAATTACATAACATTCCTTCCTTTCATGGTCATAAGAACGCGGCTGGCGCTTTAATTGACCCTACAAAAATGGGAACACTGAAGATGTAAAGCTACTCCCCGGTTCTATTTGTTGGTTCTCTGTGCAATTTCGATCGTTCTAGTCAATCACGGACTAGCAACTACGAATTGTAGTCATCTATGCTCATGCTCATGCTATGTTCAATAGTCGACCCTTAATAACGATATGATTATATACATTGGAAATCTTATGGAATGCAAAAGTAGTTTATAATTTTGTGCAAAAACGAAATCAAGTATCGTATGCCAGTTTAAGTAATTAAGTTAAAAGTTAATAATAGTTCGTGATTATTTCTTATGATCTGAAAAGGATTTATACAGTACTAAATGAAATTTATTTATAAAATAAATAATCTTCTATCAACAAATGACTTATATAAACAAAATATTAATAAATATATCTTACAAGCTATCATCATTTGGATCGATTTATTTGTCATCGTATCGGATGAGTGCTCCCCTTATCCCATCACCGCCCCGAACTCCACCGGCCCCTCCTAGTCATCAGTTGTTCCATCCAGGCCTCCCACCCTCCGAATGATACGGATATGGCCACTCGTTGTACGGCTCGTACCTTCGCTCTGGCAAATCTTTCACGTACACCTCCTTCTCTTTCTTGTTGGTGAAGTTCTTGAACGCTCCCAACAGCAATAGGAAGATGGCCAACTTTCCGGCCATGAATGATTTGAACAGGAACAATTTCACCGTTGTTAGCATGAAAGGGATTATCGCTGACTGAATCAGGAACGGAAGTATGAACAGTGGCATGGCGTATTTCCACAGCTTCTTGGTACCGCCGCCAATCTGACGACCTGTGAAACAAACGGTTGATTACTAGAGTAAACTATTTGCATCAACAATTATTTTTTTCTTTGGCATATTGTTTTTGGTAAATATGAACATGAACATTCATGACATAGCAGAAACATTTCGAATAATAATATAAATAATTCAGCTGTAAATTACACTAAATCACCAAGTTCAGAGACTTTCGGTTCGAAAACTTTCCTAATTTTACTTCTCTCAATAACGAATATTTACATTTGTCAATGAGTTCAGATGATGCTGAGGAATGTAATGAGTTTTGATGATATCATAACCGAGACGTACCAATGATCATAGTTCTGAGAAGTTGAAGATTGCATAGCCTAACACATTACAAAAATTTTAAATGTCGAGAATTAGGGGGCAGTTTTAATATTTTATTCAAAAATGTTTTGGGTTCATTTAAAAAATCGTCATCCTCTGGGAGAAATAAAAAAGTATAACTGACCTGTGAAGATTTCCTTCAGAACGTGCTCGTTCAATTTCACGTTCACAATATTATTCGGTTCGTCTATCGTCATATTTAGCATCGGTCCAAAGTCATACTCCTTAACTTTTTCTTCTGTTAATGACTCTTCTTGATCACGTAATTCTTCGTGGTTATCGGATTTCTGCATCGAAGCTGAGCTCTTGACCTCATCCAGGATATTTTCGATCATTTTATATCCTTCTTCGTATTTTTCCTCTTCTTGCTGTTCGAGCTGATTGTCTTCCACGTCGAACTCATCCTCGTCGATTTCATCCGCAGAAAAATCATCAATCTGAATATCCGATTCGTGGTCTTCTATAAACGGAGCGGCTTTGATACTTTCCCGAACTGAATCATACACCGAAGGACTTCTGTTTGCCACATACGTACTTCGCAATCTGCTTTTGAGTAGAACACTCTTTACCGTCGTCTTCTCAGAAACCGTTGGTAATTCATCTTGTTTCGGTGCTTCACTTTCCTTTTCTAATGCCTGTATGACGTTTTCTTCCTGTTGACCATCTGGTTTTATTGGATCCTGTTCAAACCTCGGCATCTTCGCTAGAACTTGTTTAACTTCTACCGGTTCTGGAGGCGTCAATACAGCCGCCTGCAAATTGTCTTCAAAATTACTACTTTTCACTTTCCAGGATTTTCGCATCTCGCAGTTTACCCACGCGAGACCACTCAGCAGAACCACTCCCGCCCACAAAACTCGTCGTTCCATCGTCATCCGTGGGGCCATGATGATGTTCCCGATCCCCAATCTTTAAGCTCTCCACCTGGAACTTGGGATCTTATATCAAACAATCAGCAATATCCGTACTGAAAGGAGGCAACACAACCGTTCGACCGTTGACAACGAACTGCCAACTACCCGGCTATCAGATTAGTTTTACAGCTACCCCTGCTGGCCAGACGAGGAATGAGAAGAACCGTTGTACGGCACGCGATTATATTTTATTAAAGTACACACTTGCCAGCACTCAGCAGCGCCATGCCCGCCAACTCGTCCAGGCAGAAGAGAGGATAGGTGGGCACTACTTTCCGCCGGTGCAACTACGATGCAAGTGCTGGTAAATGCAACTGCAGCAGCTGGCCCCATGCATCACGGATGGATTGATTCCCAGCTTGGTCGCGGCGTGTGGATGCGTTTGCGGTTAGGCTTTGTATCTATAGCATACTTTCTTTCGGTTGTTTTGGTTTTGATAGCAGTCGACGAGGGAGGCACAGAGAGGGTTTAGTGGATTAAAGTTGAGGCTGGGTGAGACGTGTAGAGTGACGTCGAGCTTTTAATGCTTGCGTTGAAGCAGTTGTGATGTGAATTCAATTAGATCCATATTCTTTTATTTTATGTTGCGCAAATGGAAAGCTTTGAAGTGCCGTGTGATTAATTTCATATGGCAGGTATCAATGGACCGTATTAAGTAGGCTGCACGTATCACAATAAATTCTATTGCTTTTCTTCAGCAGGTATCGTGGGAAATCTCGTTGGATATCAAATGTTTTGTAAACAGTCACATGCTGCATGTATACGATCTACGTCGATTCTAACGATTCACACAGAATAAAACCTTCATTTGGTTATTGTGTTCTGTGTAGTAGGCTACCAATAACTGTACCACCAGAGTAGGCTATTATTCTACGAAATGGTGAGTTGACATCCGGGAAGGAGCGCCTAACATAGCTCTGGTCCTCACAAGTTCCAATACTCACGCTTCCACGGATCTTCCGATGACAATTAATAGCCAGCTAATGGCTGCGTACTTCGTAGTATAGTCTGGGCACTGTTGTCCTTCTGACATCAGCTAGAGTAGAGAGAGAGGGTGCGTCCGGTGGTGCTTGGGGGGGGGGAGGGGTTCGACAGTGGGCTCTGTGCCCTATCAGTCCTGGTGTTGGGTGGGACTTTAAACAAATTTGTCCCGACTGATCGAGTGTCTGTTCATCAAGGAGGTGCGGCTCCAACAGCGTATGTTCTGGCTTACAGCGGCTGAGTATGAAATGCTATTCCCCGGAAGCTATACCTAAGACGGCAGCCCCATCTCGGTTCATAGGGAACCTTGGGCCAACAACCTACTGTTCCCGAAACATCAATTTGTTCGAGAATCTGATAATGAAAGAATACGGACTGATTTTACGGCGACGACTCTTAGCGCGAAACAACGGACACGAATAGGAACATGGAACGTTTTAACCCTAGCCCAGCAGGGTAAACTGGCCCAACTTACCAATGAGGCACGCCGCATGGAGCTTGAGATCCTGAGACTGAGTGAAGTCCGTTGGCCAAACTTTGGAGAACACAGAACGCCGTCGGGACAAGTTCTGCTATACTCTGGTTTACGAGGTGAACACGCTCCCCGACATCGCGGAGTTGGCTTCCTACTAAGCGCTCAGGCACACTCTGCGCTTATGAAGTGGGAACCTATAAGTGAAAGGATAATCGTTGCCAGATTTAGAACACGATTTCGAAACCTTACTATAATCCAATGCTATGCGCCAACCGATGCTGCCGATCTGCAAGACAAAGAGAACTTCTACAGTAAACTTAATGCCGTCGTAGATAGAATCCCGAAGTTCTCGGAGAAATGAGCGAAAACGGAGAGCTGTTCGCAGAATTTTGTGGTAATAACGACATGGTGATCGCTCTTCCCTCATCGACCGGTTCACAAGGTCACTTGGGTCTCCGTGAGCAGCTTTACAGAAAATCAAATCGACCACATCTGCATCAGCCGAAAATGGAAACGGAGCCTTCTTGATGTACAGAAATAAACGTAGTGCCGATCTCGCGTCTGCTCATCACCTCTTCATCGGCGAAATACGCCCGGCGCATTGCCGCAGTTCGTCGGCAGGAGGAAAGAGTTGGACGACGGTTCAACACACGCCGACTGGAAGATGCCACGATGAAACGGTCCTTCGTTGAAGAACTGGAGACGCGTGCTGTAGATATTCCGGAAGGTGGCAGCGTGGAAGACCAATGAACCGCCATCAAGAATGCCTTCATCGCCACCAGCGAGAACAATCTGGGCGAACTGCGCACCCAGAGAAAACAATGGATCTCCGATGAGACCTGGAGGAAGATAGAGGAGCGAAGAGAAGCCAAAGCCGCGATAGAGCGATCAACAACCAGAGGAGCCAAAGTCTTAGCCCGTCAACGATACGCGGCTCTTGAGAAGGAAGTAAAACGCTTATGTCGACGGGACAAGCGATCGTGGGCAGACTCTCTGGCCGACGAAGGAGAGAGAGCCGCCGCAACCGGGGACATTCGTTTCCTCTACGATATCTCACGACGCTTAAGCGGGGCGAAGATGAATGCAACGGTGCCTGTGAAAGACGCGAATGATCAGTTATTGACCGACCCAACTGATCAGCTGAAACGCTGGTTCAAGCAGAACAACCTTTTCAAGTGCCAGCCAGGCCATCACCACCTAGACCTGATCTGACTAGGATCCGACGTATAACACGCGTCAATACCGAAGCTCCATTACTGCTAGATATTCAATCAGCCATCCAAAGCATGAAATTGAAAAAAGCCCCAGGGGTCGATCGCATTTTAGCCGAGATGCTCAAAGCTGATTCCATGACATCCGCTCAACTACTGCATCGTTTATTTCGTAATATCTTAGGTATCTTAGTGAAGGTGCCCAAAAAGGGTGACCTGACTGTATGCGATAACTGGTGAGGCATTATGTTGCTGTGTACCGTTCTCAAAGTTCTATGCAAAATTATCCTAGCCCGGATTCAGGAGAAGATCGATGCGACTCTCCGGCGGCAGCAGGCCGGATTGTATTCTATCACCGTTACTGTTCCTCATCGTAATCGACGAGATTCTGGTAGATGCGATTGACCGTGAACTAAACCGCGGGCTGTTATGGCAGCCTATAACCATGGAGCACCTAAACGACTTCGAATTGGCTGATGACGTTTCAATCCTTGCGCAACGGCACTCTGATATGCAGAGTAAGCTCAACGACCTTGCCGAGCGCTCCTCTTCGGCAGGTTTACTCATCAACGTCAACAAAACCAAATCGTTCGTTGGATGTAAACACGGTGACTCCTTCCAGTTTCACAGTAGCCGGGCAACCAGTGGAGAATGTTGAAAGCTTCCAAAATCTTGGTAGCCAAATGGCGTCAGACGGCGGTACCAAGATCGACATAGGCGCACGGATCAAGAAAACAAGGGCTGCCTTTGCGAGTTTTTTTTCTAGTTGAATTTTCAGCTCTAACGTGAAATCTGTGCTGTTATACGTTAGTGAAACATGGTGTGTCAGTGGAGAACACTCAACGGCTGCAGGTGTTCATTAACAGATGCCTTTTGGCCTCACAACTGGATCTCAAACAACGAGCTCCATCGTCGTTGTCACCAGAGGCCGATAGCAACAGAAATTCGGGATCGGAAGTGAGGCTGGGTCGGCCACACTCTACGTAGGGGCGGAAACGAAATCTGTAAACAAGCATTAGACTGGAACCCAGCGGGACATCGCAGCAGAGGCAGACCTGGCTCATGGCGACGAAGCTTCAATAAAAAAAATAAAAGAAGTCGACCGAAATCTAACCTGGCAACAGGTTAAAGCGATAGCCGGGCAACGCTCAGGATGGAGATCTTTCCAGTCGGCCCTTTGCACCACCGGAGGTGTACCTGTACAGGATCCATAAGTAAGTATAAGGTACCGTCCTGGAAAACCAAATATTGTCGATCCGTTATTGACACTATATGCGTGGATAATGGCCTTAATTCTGTACAAAGCTATGACGAAGAAAGTGAAAGATTTGTATGCCAGTGTGGTAAACGCGGCCGGACTAACACCCAAAAAGGATGCCAGTCCGCGGTGGCTGTGATATAAATTAAACTGAACTCGTCTATGGTTCTTCTAAGACTGTTCTTTATTATTATAAAAATAACTCAACCTAAACTCAAGAGTACGATTGCTTACCCTCTAGTAGATAGCAATCGTTCTCTTTGCTTTCTCATTTCCATGTTTCTGGAACTGCCGTTGGCGCGACAATGGTTAAGATGTAATAAAAATGTATTACATCTTCTTCAAAAGAAACGTGGAGGTAAATTAATTAGACAGACAGACATGTGGTGGTACAGCAGGGACTATTACCAAGGGCTTGACGATCCATCCCCAGGCCATCTCCGAGTTGTGGGGCTTGCCTAGGATGTGGTGGGGTTTGACAGTGGGCCCTGTTAAATTCCTATAAAAAGCAGCATGTATCCGCAAGTAGGCCCCACCAAAGCGACCGTGTGCCGCTCAAAGCGCACAAGCCCAAGTCCTGGTGTTAGGTGGGACGCTAAACAGCCCTGACACGACGGCCCTCCGACGCGACGAGACAGGAGGTTTGCGCAGTCCCAATAAGCCGCCTGGAAAACCAATAATTACGAACAATATAAGCGATAATGCGACTCGATATAATCGGCAACGACCTAGGCGACGAATGAATGATCACGATTGGAAGCTTGGAACATGGAACTGCAAGTCGCCAGGTTTCGCAGGTTGCGACAGGATGATCTACGATGAATTACATCCCCGCAACTTCGACGTCGTGGCGCTGCAGGAGATTTGCTGGACAGGACAGAAAGTGTGGAAAAGCGGGCATCAAGCGGCTACCTTCTACCAAAGCTGTGGCACCACCAACGAGCTGGGAACCGGCTTCATACACAGTAAAAAATAAAAAGTAATATCACATCAGATTCGATGCACATCATCGCCGTCGTAAATATTATGTTTTATTACATCTGATTGACGTAACAAAAAGTTGACGTACTCGATATTTCGTTTTCAAATTAATGCAGTGTAATTAATTTTCCACGTAATATTTTCGATGTAACTGGTATAATGACGTAAAAACAGGTCAGGATGAATCCCGCTTTCGGCAGCGGGTTTAGGGGTATTCGGATTTTTTTCTTTCATGTACAAAAATACATTTTCAGATACAACAATTTCAAATTTTATTTATTCAAAACGCTTTTCATCGTATCCACAAATACTAAATTTTTAATCATTTCTTTCATTTTTTATTTATTTTTTACTTTCGCTTAATTTTTCCCTTATTTTAAATTTTGAATTTTCAATATTCAATTTTCAACTTTAACATTTTAATTTTTTAATTTTATTTTTTTTAATTTATTGGTTTTTTAATTTTTAATTTTTAACTTTATATTGTTAATTGTTTTCAATTTTTAATTTTAAATTTTTAATTTTTTATTTTTTATTTTTAACTTTTATTTGTTAATTTTAATTTTTATATTCAATATATTTAATTATATATAATATATTTTATCAGCGGTGACGTAACAGTGTCACGCTGTTGATGATCGGCAATAGAGGCGGGAGAATTTGCTGTGAATTTTTTTTAGGAAGAATTTCCTCTGAAGATCCTCCAGTTGCACCTCAAGAAATTTGTCTGGAAATTCCTCCAGGCATTCCTTTGGAATTACCTCCACGGATTCAATTGGAAATTCCCCTTCCGAAGTATCATCCTTCACAATATCAATTCCTTAACAATTTCCTTCAAGAATTCCCTCGAAGTTCCTCCAAGAATCTCTGTAAACCCTCTCCTTTACTTTCAGGAATTTCTCCGGAAGTTCCTCATGAAATTCCTCCGTATGTTACTCCAAAAATTCCTTTGGAAGTTCCTTCAGGAATTTTTCCAGAAGCTCCTCCAGGAATTCCTCCAGAAAGTTCCTCCGACAGTTCCTCCAGGAATTCCTCTGAAAGTTGAACCAGGAATTTCTCCGGAAGTTCCTCCAGGAATTCCTCCGGAAGTTCCTCCAAGAATTCTTCCGAAAGTTCATCCGGCAGTTCCTCCAGGAATTCCTCCGTAAGTTTATCCAGGAATTCTTCCGGAAGTTCCTCCAGAAATTCCTCCGGAAGTTCCTCCATGAATTCCTCTGGAAGTTCCTCCAGGAATTCCTCTGGAAGTTCCTCCAGGAATTTCTCTGGAAGTTCCTCCAGGAATTCCTCCCGAAGTTCCTCCAAGAATTCTTCCGAAAGTTCATCCGGCAGTTCCTCTAGGAATTTCTCCGGAGGTTTCTCCAGGTATCCTTCCGGAAATTCCTCCAGGAATTCCTCAAAGTTCTATGCAAAATTATCCTAGCCCGGATTCAGGAAGATCGATGCGACTCTCCGGCGGCAGCAGGCGGATTGTATTCTATCACCGTTACTTTTCCTCATCGTAATCGACGAGATTCTGGTAGATGCGATTGACCGTGAACTAAACCGCGGTTTATGGCAGCCTATAACATGGAGCACCCAAACGACTCGAATTGGCTGATGACGTTTGCACTCCTTGCGCAACCTGATATGCAGAGTAAGCTCAACGACCTTGCCGAGCGCTCCTCTTCAGGTTTACTCATCAACGTCAACACAAATCGTTCGTTGGATGTAAACACGGTGACTCCTTCCAGTTTCACAGTAGACCAGTGGAGAATGTTGAAAGCTTCCAAATCTTGGTAGCCAAATGGCGTCAGACGGCGGTATCAAGATCGACATAGCGCACGGATCAAGAAAACAAGGGCTGCCTTTGCGAGTTTTTTCTAAGTTGAATTTTCATCTAACGTGAAATCTGTGCTGTTATACGCTAGCGAAACATGGTTTGTTCAGTGGAGAACTAACGCTCAGGTGTTCATTAACAGATGCCTGTTATGCTCACAACTGGATCTCAAACAACGAGCTCCATCGTCTGTCTAGTCAGGCCACACTCTACGTGAGGCGAAACAAATCTGTAAACAAGCATTAGATTGGAACCCAGCGGAACATCGCAGCAGAGGCAGACCTAAGGCTCATGAAGCCTCAATAAAAAAATAAAAGAAGTCGACAAATCTAACCTGGCAACAGGTTAAAGCGATACCGGGCAACGCTCCGGATGGAGATCTTTCATCGCCCTTTGCACCACCGGAGGTAGTACCTGCTCTATTCAATCAGCCAACCAAAGCATGAAATCGAATAAAGCCCCAGGGGTCGATCGCATTTCAGCCGAGATGCTCAAAGCTGACCCCATGACATCCGCTCAACTACTGCTTCGTTTATTTCGTAATATCCTAGGTATCTTAGTGAAGGTGCCCAAAAAGGGTGACCTGACTGTATGCGATAACTGGCGACACGGTGCCCCGGTAGACCGTTATTATAAAATAAAAATGTCCATCAAAATCAAGTACTGGGCTCGATTCCTGTGGTAATTCTGCACCTTTGGACCAATTTTTAAAAAAATCCCTAGGAGAAATTCCAAGAAATCTTGATTTGAAGTTTTTACATTAAGAGATTTCAAAAAAATCCATATAAGAATCCAAAAATATAACCAAAAACTTTGATTAATCCACCTGGATAGATGTCCTTCAATTCTTCTTGAACCTGCCGGTCGGAAGTAATCACCAGCTTTGCAGGGTTGCTGTCCGGCATTCTTGAAATATGCCCTGCCCAAGTATGTTTTACCCTTCCAGCTTTAGCTACCTACTGGGTACTGAGTTCGCCGTAGATCTGGGCGAGCTCTTGTTTCATCCTTCGCCGCCACCACCATTCTCTTGCACAATGCCAAAGATGGCCCTAAGCACGCGTTGCCGTTATTAGAACTATAAATATTTACAACTGACTTATCTTACCAAATTGACTTAAGTATGTTTTTGAATGGCTAACTTGCTCAAGTTTAGTATAAGTGTTGCTTTCAATGTTTAATAGAATGAAAGGTAAGAATTAATTTTCATTTAGTGTTTATGTTCATAATGGAGAGAAGTAAGACCAGAGTTCGTGTAGGATAATAGTAGTTAGAAGCTGTTATACTCGATCACAGCACTTATTAACCGATCTTTGCTGCCAAATCTCGCCAAAGTTCTAATCAACGGACTAGAAAAAGCATGTTTGATATGTAAGCGAAAACCTATTCCGGTACCTCTACAGAACTCTGGAACATGATAATTCAAGATATGGTACTTTGACATGAATGAAAGCTGCGGCTTTTTCCAGCTGCTAGCAAAGCCATCAATTGCTTCCTCAAAACTATGCTCAAGTTTCAAAGAGCTGTATTGTGCGTACACTTTTTCGAAATCATTCAGAACCTGCTGATTGAAATATTAATTGTTAATGTTTAAGCAGAGTAATGGCGTAATCCGAAAGATCGGGATTCTAGTGAACTCTATGCAATTTGTTGATGCCTCATCTGTACTTGGTTCACCCATAAATTTACTCTACATGGTGCTTCTCGAGCAACTTTAAAATTATATTAAAAATTCCGAACTCGATGTGTAGTGTCGGAGATAAGCAAAGGTTCATTTTGTTTCTTTATTAAAGTGTTTTTAAAAGTTCAAAAACTGAATATTTCTTCGTCGTAACCGAAAACCCAAAAGAATATGCACAAAGCTTGTATTTTTTTTTCTTTCTCTTGTGCATTTTTCCTGATGTTTTCCTTGGTTCTCGAAATCTCATTCCATATGCCGAGCTCACTCTTGAAAATCGTAGCTTTTCCTTACCGCCAACGTCCAATGATCCTTATGCGGGGAAATCTCAGAATATGATAAAGCTCCGTCAATTAAATTGTTACAGCATCTGACGAAGATCTAACCTGTTATATAATGCTAAACAACTACACTACTTAAAACAAATCTTTAAGCTGTTGGTTTTTTCAACATTTTTTTTCATACTCCAATCTTTACTTCTGATGCTCGAATACATTTTTGAATACAATAAAAAAATACAAACTTTAATCTGAATTCAACATTCAACAAAGAATCTGCACCGTCTAAGACGAATTAAGTACTGTCCATTTAATTCCACCAGTTAATTTTCGTTATCTTTGCAGATACGTATTTCGACCACAACTGTGTGGTCGTCTTCAGTGTCTTGTACTTGACTCGACTTACTCGAGTACAAGACACTGAAGACGACCACACAGTTGTGGTCGAAATACGTATCTGCAAAGATAACGAAAATTAACTGGTGGAATTAAATGGACAGTACTTAATTCGTCTTAGACGGTTTATTACATTCCACTAAAAAAGCTTAATATATTTTTCTGAAAGAATCTGCAGCCTGCACGTGAATTCATGAATGGTTCTGAACGAGAGGTAGCATTCTTGAAGATAGACGGCTTCAAACCATACAAAAGAACATACCTAAGTCAGTTTGGTGAGCTTAATCAGTTGTAAAAATTTATAATTGTAATAAAGGCAACAAATTCAAACTGAAACAACTGAAAACAACTTCGACCACTTTTTGGACGGCTTAGACGGTATTTTGGGGATATTATTGAATTAAAATATAGATTCTTTTGAAATTTCTTAATTAAAAACATCAAATCAAGATTTCTCGAGATTCCTCCTAGGGATTTTTTTAAAAATTGGTCCAGAGGTGCAGAATTACCACAGGAATCGAGCCCTGTACTTGGTTTTGATGGACATTTTTATTTTATAATAACGGTCTACCGGGGCACCGTGGGCGAGGCATTATGTTGCTGTGTACCGTTCTTAAAGTTCTATGCAAAATTATCCTAGCCCGGATTCAGGAGAAGATCGATGCGACTCTCCGGCGGCAGCAGGCCGGATTCCGTGCCGGAAGATCCTGTGAGGTCCATATTGTCACGCTCCGCATCATTCTGGAGCAGGTCAATGAATTCCAAGAGTCCATTTACTTGGTATTCATTGACTACGAAAAAGCATTCGACCGTCTCAATCACGAGAATATGTGGGGCGCCTTGAGACGCAAGCGGTAACTTTGTTAATTTCTTAAAAATCACTCTAATAAAGCTTTTAAAAAAAAAAAGACGCGAGGGGGTTCCTGAGAAAATCATCGGCCTCATCGAAGCACAGTACGAGGCCTTTTCGTGTAGAGTGCTGCACAATGGGGTCCTGTCCGACCCTATCCGGGTCGTATGTGGTGAGAGACAAGGATGTTTTCTATAACCGTTACTGTTCCTCATCGTAATCGACGAGATTCTAAAAGATGCGATTGACCGTGAACCAAACGGCGGGCTGTTATCAAGGATGTTATCCATCATTTAGTAATCTGCGTTCAATTATTTAGTAGTTTGTCAATAACTCAATCCAGAGACTAAATTTCAAAATGTGTTGTATGGTGGACTTTTAGTGTGAAGGTTTTTCTACAAAATATGCAACAATTTAGGCTTCTATAACAAAAAATGCAATCATTTAGTCTAAGTTACTGCTACTAGCGCTATAGCTCCGTTATTAGTGAAATTCGAACAACGAACTGTTAGGCAGAGTTGTAGATAAACCTTTGCACTAGAAGTCCACCATACAACACATTTTGAAATTTAGCCTCTGGAATGAGTTATTGAAAAACTACTAAATGATCGAAGGCAGATTACTAATTGATCGATAGCATCCTTGGCTGTTACGGCAGCCTATAATCATGGAGCACCCAAACGACTACGAATTGGCTGATGACGTTGCACTCCTTGCGCAACTGATATGCAGAGTAAGCTCAACGACCTTGCCGAGCGCTCCTCTTCGGCAGGATTACTCATCAACGTCAACAAAACCAAATCGTTCGTTGGATGTAAACACGGTGACTCCTTCCAGTTTCACAGTAGCCGGGCAACCAGTGGAGAATGTTGAAAGCTTCCAATATCTTGGTAGCCAAATGGCGTCAGACGGCGGTATCAAGATCGACATAGGCGCACGGATCAAGAAAGCAAGGGCTGCCTTTCCGAGTTTAAGAAAGATCTGGAAAAACAGGCAGATAAGTAAACGCACTAAAATACGAATTTTCAATTCTAACGTGAAATCTGTGCTGTTATACGCTAGCGAAACATGGTTTGTATCAGTGGAGAACACTCAACGACTGCAGGTGTTCATTAACAGATGCCTGTGGTATATTGTTCGGGCCTGGTGGCCTCACAACTGGATCTCAAACAACGAGCTCCATCGTCGTTGGGTCGGCCACACTCTACGTAGGGGCGGAAACGAAATCTGTAAACAAGCATTAGATTGGAACCCAGCGGAACATCGCAGCAGAGGCAGACCTAGAGGCTCATGGCGGCGAAGCCTCAATAAAGAAATAAAAGAAGTCGACCGAAATCTAACCTGGCAACAGGTTAAAGCGATAGCCGGGCAACGCTCCGGATGGAGATCTTTCTAGTCGGCCCTTTGCACCACCGGAGGTGTACAGGATCCATAAGTAAGTATAAGGTATCGTCCTGGAAAACCAAATATTGTCGATCCGTTATTGACACTATATGCGTGGATAATGGCCTTAATACTGTACAAAGCTATGACGAAGAAAGTGAAAGATTTGTATGTCAGTGTGTTAAACGCGGCCGGACTAACACCCAAAAAGGATGCCAGTCCGCGGTGGCTGTGATATAAATTAAACTGAACTTGTCTATGGTTTTTTTTTAATCTTTCGTTTATTTGGAAGGCTCATTTGCCGTGAAGCGTTACGGAGCCGAAATCAAGTTTAACAATACATTTCTTGATTCTCGACTCGCGGTTTAGTCGAGGTTAGGGAATACAATAATACAGTAGGAAAGGAAAGGATTTTGGACAGATCAAAAGTAACAGAGGAACTGTAAGAGTCTAAGAAGTTAGCACGATTGGTGTCAACCAAAGATGGGCTTACATCCAGCGTCATGTACCAGTGGTAAATACTCATGAATCGAGATTGAGGGTTTTGTTCGAGCAGCTTCTCGAAGTTGTCAATGACCAATAGATTGAGAACCTCACAGCGGATGAGGAACCGGAGCGATAATTCCGCGAAACGATCTGTTAGTGGCAGTACTCCCGCAAGTACTTCCAAGCTCATCGTATGTGTCGAATTCATACATCCTAATGCGATACGGAGACAGCGGTACTGAATCCTTTGAAGCTTCAGCATGTGTGTTTTAGCCTCGGACTGGAAGCAGAAACTACCGTATTCGAGGACCGACAAAATGGTTGTTCTATACAACGTTATAAGATCTTCGGGATGCGCTCCCCACCATGTTCCGGTTATTGATCGCATGAAGTTGATCCGTTTCTGGCATTTTTGTGTCAGATACACAATGTGCTTCCCGAAGGTACATTTCGAGTCGAACCAGACCCCGAGGTATTTAGAAGACATGCTATGAGTGATTGTCTTACCCATCAGTTGGAGCGGGAACTTTGCCGACTTATGTTTTTTTGAAAAGACAACCATCTCAGTTTTTTCCGGAGAGAATTCGATACCCAGCTTCGTAGCCCAAGTGGACAAATTGTCCAGAGTATCTTGCAACGGTCCTTGCAGATCAACTGCGGTTGGCCCCGAAACGGATACAACACAATCATCTGCAAGCTGCCTTAACGAGCAATTTGGCATGAGACATTCATCAATGTCTCTGACGTAAAAATTGTAAAAAAGGGGCCTAAACATGAGCCCTGGGGGAGACCCATGTAGCTAATTCGTGAAGTTGCCGAGTCACCATGAGAAAAACACATACGCTTCTCTGACAGCAAATTGAACAAATAATTGTTTAAAATTGGTGAAAGTCCACACGAGTGGAGTTTGTCGGATAAGACATCAACGCAAACTGAATCAAAAGCCCCCTTAATGTCCAAAAACACTGAGCCCATTTGCTCTTTTTTAGCGAAAGTAAGCTGAATTTCTGAAGAAAGCAACGCAAGACAGTCGTTCGTTCCCTTGCCCCTGCGGAAACCAAATTGTGTATCTGACAAAAAACTATTCGATTCAACCCATTTGTCTAGCCGGAAGAGAATCATCTTCTCCAACAACTTCCGAAGACATGACAGCATCGCGATGGGGCGATACGAATTATAATCCGACGCGGGTTTTCCGGGCTTCTGGATGGCTATCACCCTCACTTGCCTCCAATCATCCGGAACAATGTTGCACTCCAGAAACTGGTTGAACAGGCTCAATAAGCGCCTCTTCGCGACGTCTGGGAGGTTTTTGAGCAAATTGAACCTGATTCTATCCATCCCTGGAGCGGAATTGTTACATGAAAGGAGAGCAAGTGAGAATTCAATCATCGAAAAGGGACGATCCATATCATCCCTGTCAGCAAAAGCATCACGTAGCTCTTGCCTCACCGGTACCGAATCCGGACAAACTTTCTTTGCGAAGTCGAGTATCCACCGCGACGATCTTTCACGATCTTTGTTTACGGACGACGCGTTGCGCATTCTTCTCCCGACGGTCCACAGAGTTTTCATTGAAGTCTCGCGCGATAAACCTTCAACAAAAGTGCGCCAATATCCGCGCTTCTTCGCTTTGACCAGTTTCTTGAACTGGATTTCGAGCGCGGTGTATCGTTTGTGAAGAACGATCGCCCCGTGTTTCCGAAATTCTTTGAACGCGACGGATTTCTCGCGATAAAGTTGCGTACACTCGATGTCCCACCACGGACTGTAGGGTTTCCTACGAACCGAAGCTCCTGGCACCGGCCAACGTTGTGCTTGAAGAGCGCTTTCAAGAATCAACTGCGATAGAAACTTGTACTCTTCCCGCGGGGGAAGTGCTTCTATCGACTGTATGCCATCGTTGATGGCGTCCGCATATTTGCCCCAATCGATGTGCTTCGTGAGGTCATATGAAAGATCGATGGAAGCAGATTGCTTATGTCCATTGGAAATCGAAACTTCGACCGGCAAATGATCACTACCATGGGGATCTTGGACCACCTTCCAAGTACAGTCCAACGATAATGAGCTCGAACAAATGGAAAGATCTAGACGGCTATCTCTTGCTGGAGGAGCCACTCGTGTAACTTCTCCTGTATTCAAAATTGACATATTGAAGTCGTCGCAGAGGTCGTATATCATTGATGAACGGTTGTCGTCGTACAGTTCCCCTCAGCCTGTTCCGTGGGAGTTAAAATCCCCCAGGAGCAACCGTGGCTCGGGCATAACCGAGCAGATGTGCGAGAGATCTCTTCGAGATATCGCGGTGTTTGGAGGAAGATATATCGAGGCGATACTGAGGTCTTTTCCTCGAATAGTCACCTGACATGCGACAGCTTCGGTGCCAGACATCGGCGCAAGATCGACTCTATAGAAGGAGTGCTGTTTTTTGATCCCTAAAAGCACCCCTCCATATCGATTTGCCGGATCGCGGCGGATAATGTTGAAATCAGGAAAATGAAGGTTCACATCTGGTGTTAGCCATGTTTCACATAAAGCAAAAGCATCGCATTGTAATTTGTTAATTAAAAATTTAAAAATATCTAATTTTGGAAGAATACTTCGACAGTTCCACTGTAGAATCGAAATCGTGTTACCCTTATTGGCTAAGTTAGCCATCGAAGGATACAAATGACTCGAGGAGGGGCATTTTTGAAGCCAGCTGCTTCAGGAGAGGAGTCAGAATAGGAAGAACAGTTTTGACCATGTTCTTCACGGGGTCGGAAGCATCAAAGAAGTTGAGGATGAGCTCCACGATGCCAGAAAGTGTGAACATTGGAGCGCTCGGGAGTTCTTCTGCTCGCTCTGTATGCTCTCTTTCTGGCTGAGAAATCGCAAAAAAAGGGGCATCTGGGATTTTAGATGTTCCCGGAAGCGGTGGAAACTCTCGATCATCCCGATGTGAAACCACAAAAGTTGAACGTTTTTGAGTATTTCCACCCGCTTTGAATTTGACCATGTTGGATTGGGGCTCACTTTGAGGCTGTTTTCTAGGCTTTTTTGAGGGTCGCTGGCTCTGTTTTATTCTCTTCCTCGTTGAGCCATTGAAAACAAAGGGAACCCCATTTCCAACCTCGGAGTCAGAGCTACCTTGATCGTCCAAAGGAAGAGACGAGTAGATGGTGTCAGAAACGAGTGGAGGAGCGACCTTCCTCAACATTTCGGCGTAACTACGCCGAGAACGCTGCTGAAGAGACCGCTTCTGGTGTATTCGCTGCTGTATGTACGTTGGGCATACTTCAAGAGCATGTGGAGGGCTTTCGTTACAATAGACACATTTCGGTGCCGTCTTGCACGCGCCCTCCACATGCTTCTCTCCGCATGATGCACAGCGAGGTTTATTGCAGCAGTACTGAGCGGTGTGGGCCAGCTTCTTGCAATTAACACAATTCATCACCTTCGGTACATACAGCCGAACAGGTAGACGAAGTTTGCCAATCACTACGTAGTCAGGCAGTGTGGACCCGGAAAAAGTGACGCAGAAAGAGTCAGACGGGGAATAACTCCGCTTCTCTCCCTCCTGCGACACCAATCCAGTATCGCAACAGGAGGCAAAGAAACGTTCTTGAAACGACCGAAACCTTGTTTCAAATCGTCGCATGTCATACTTCCCTCCGTCACCACCCCCGCGATCTCACACAGTGCTGACGGTAAATACACCCTATATTCGAGAATGAAAAGCTCACAGGTGGCAATCTCGTTGGCCTGTTTGCGATCACTGACCGTGACACGGAGTTTACTGGACCCAACCATGTCAATGGTCGTGACAGACGAAAATCGCTTTTCCAGATCTTTGCTAATCTGGCTGATATTCAAACGTTTGCCTTTGGGTCGAAAGAAAACAACATACGGCCCACTAGAGTCGTGAGGGTAGACCTTGGGACGGGGGCTAGTAGAGGAAATTTTAGCGTTGCTGGTGTCCATTTCATTTTGGTTTGGAACACCCGAATGCAACGAAACATCTGACATGGAATACGAAGTACCCCCGCCAACTTCGCCTTCGCGCATTGCGGACACGAAATGCGCCGCTGCAGCGAGGCACACTCTATTTTAAAACTAAACAATTATCACAAGGGCAGAAAAAAAACACACACACAAACAAAATAATGATTTGGGACAGAGGGGAAGACGAGTAAAAAAGAAAGAAAAAAACTATTCCAATAAGATGGAGAAGAGAGGGGAACAATGAGAGGGAGCTCAATTAAATACAACACACGTTCACACTGCTGTGTTGCCGGCTAACAGTTCTGGCAGCACACACTAGCTCGACTGGGTGGATGGATGGTGGCAGGACGGCAGCGTCTGTGTTGGTGGAGACGCACGATGGACTGTCGGCGTGGGACGATGATGCATGCGCCTGCGATGGACGCCGAATTAACTGCAAAGTTTTGCGTAGTTGCAAAACCAACGAAATGGCTACTTAACTGCTACAGCTAAGCACCACTTCCACTCAAGCACTATGCTTCAAAACACTTTCGAAAAAAAAAACCACTACCTGACTTCAGGAAAAAAAAACGAATGAGAAGCAGACCGTACGCAGACTTACAACCGTCTCGCTCGGATGCTCGACGTGGAATCATGTCTATGGTTGTCTAATAAAGACTGCTCTTTATTATTATAAAAATAACTTAACCTAAACTCAAGAGTACGATTGCTTACCCTCAAGTAGATAGCAATCGTTCTCTTTCCTTTCTCATTTCCATGTTTCTGGAACTGTCGTTGGCGCGACAATGCTTAAGATATAATAAAAATCTATTACATCTTTTTCAAAAGAAACATGGAGATAATCTAATTAGGCAGACAGACATGTGGTGATGCTCAAACTAGTCCTTCCACCACACCAGGTTGCATTAGATTCATGTCCAGACGCTATCTCTTTAATCTTTATCAGAAATAAAAATAGCTTCCGTATGAAGGGGGAGGGAAGAATATCAGTGTGGAAGCTGATATATCTCCACTGGCAAAAGGAAGGCAATGGCGGGCATAGAAAAGCTTTCAATCAATAACTGAGGAAATGCAAATAGAATACTAAGTTGAAAAGCAGGCCAAGTTCCTGTTGGAATGTAGAGCAATTGAAAAAGAAGAAGAATAAGAAGAAGAATAAGAAGAAGAAGAATAAGAAGAAGAAGAATAAGAAGAATAAGAAGAAGAAGAATAAGAAGAAGAAGAAGAAGAAGAAGAAGAAGATGGACATTGTCGGTCGAACATTTGCAAAGGTGGCAAATTCCTACCAAAACCTGTATAAGAACTGTGCATATACGAAAATGCTAGATTCTTATCACATATCATATAGGCATCATTGTAGTGAAATGTGGTCCTCCCAGGATTTTGAAACGCTAGCGAACCTAGCGGTGGAAGTCAAGCTTTACTGAACAACACGCATAAGATGGAGCAGCATCGCATGCTTTGTCGCATACACGGGAGAGCCGTTCGTCGATTGTTGATACACGAAAACCTACTTTGAAACTTGCAGTTTGTTCTATGATTCCTATTTGTTTTGTGTTCTTATACTAATATTGTATGAGACATAACCTGTGTTGAACTTAAACTAGAATTAAAAAAAATAAATAAATAAAGAAAAAAATGGGACCTCACAATTTTGCCAGCTTTTCTTTCAATATTTGTTTGTGAGCTTACATTTTTAGTATAAGAATCTAATATTTTCGCATATGCACAGTTCTTATATAGGTTTTGGTAGGTTCTTATACACATTTGATAGAAAATCTAATACAAATCTCATATCAATATTGCAGCAGCAGTGTACGAGAAAGGCAAAAACAGCTTTTGATACTTATCTTTTAATAAAGAAAGGCATATTGATCCCTAGTCTTCCTAGTTCTTCCACCAACTTAAACGAATGGAGACAGAAAAACAGATCTGTCTCTGCACCCCTAAGGTCGGATCGGGTTGGCTTTATTTCTCACGCCAATAATAGTCGTAATTCAAATACTAATTACTAATTTTGCTCAAAAGGATTGGAACCGCTAATATACAAACCACCATTTTCACCCATCATCATTGTAATGAGAAGAAGCACAAGCGAATGAAAGTGAATGTGGCAGTTTTCGGCACGCGTGTGTCTACTTTTAGACAGAATCGTCGCCCCCGAGTTCCGAGAAGTCGTTAGCCCACACAAAAGCGCGACAGTCGCGATTATAAACCCATCGAAACCTAAAAAAAATAAATTCACTTTCACTGTTTATCTTCTACAGAGCTGTCCCCTAAGGACAGTTTTCCAACACACATTTTCCATTTCCTTATCAGGAAAGTCATCGCCGTCAACATGTCAACTGGGTGATCATACCCGCGTTTGCTCCAGATCTCTATAACAAGTTTCCTTTTCTTGATGGCCCTACGCTGGCGACGCGACGGAACTCGCTACGCGGCATTCCCCGGGTTGACTTTTCCCGCTTCTGGTTTCAGGTAAATAGGCTTACACTTTTCCAGCTCATTCAATTACTTCTGTTAATTGACAACGTTATCGATCGTTCAGTAAACTTGCCAAGGCTTGATAAATCAAACCGATAATTAAATCGTCAACGTGGTATCACTGCGTCGTTGGTTATAGAAAGCTCTGTGGTATTCGTGTTGTTGGATGACAAATTCGCGTCGTCTGTCTGATGGTCATTCGATGGGGTAGGTGGGTGAAGCATGCGTACATAAACTCTCCCTTTTTAAAAAGAAATGACTAACGATTAGCAGATCGTGACCACAATGGCTTTTCCTTCACCACAGATTAATTTCGATTTTTGGTTCTGGTCATCAGACAATGAAACAATTCGCCAACGGAACGTGATATGGATTGGTAACCAGTTGAAAGCATTGCTCTTTATTAGTTTGTGATTGTTCGGTGAACTCTGAACTAGATTCTGCCGACGCATCCATACGTCGTTGGTGAGTCCCTCGCTTCCGAGTTTTGGTAATTCGTGACTCGCGATCGCGCATTGAATCGCATTTCGATAATGACGGCGAAGAAGATGATTCGGTGTAATAAATTACAATAAATAGAAAATAAATTAAGTCTTAAAACTAGTCAGCGATGAGGAGAGATTTGGCACTGTAGCTGCTCAGTTTTGGTGATCGATTTACCAATCCTTATGATAGAGGATTGGTAACGATGGCGCCGCCGGGGCGGCATATGCGACTGGTGGTGGGAGGGGAATGGGGTTGGCACTTCTTGCAATGATTTGCGACACGGCAAGGACCAGAAGAATAACCTGTGAAGTAGTAAATGTTGATGAATGCAATATTATTAAAGGGAGACTTCCACATATATGCACTTTGCTGCCAATCAATTATGTTTTCGATGGAATACTTACGCCAACGCCCAAACCCTTCATGGAGACTACAGTTAGAGCCGATAGTAGGGTAGTGATAACACCAACGACAAACGCCGTTGGAACGACGGCAAAGCTCATTCGTTTCAAGAAGTGGTGGCCAAAGGTTCTACCCTCTGAAAATAAAAAGGAAATAATGCTATTGGTAATCATATGTTTATATTTTATGTTTATTTTAATAAGAAAAGTAAATGATTGAAAAATGAATTCCCAAAAAAGTTTATTTATTCATTTAGAAACCTGTAACTGGATTGTGCCATAGGAGAAAGTGGGGAGACTCGATCCACCCCAGTTTTACCGAGAACCATATATTTTAGAGCTCCAGCTTTCCATTGCATATTATTAGCGCAATGAACAAATCATGGTTTATTAGGAATGGGTAATCAAAAATACCCTTTCAGTTTTGCATGTTTGTCTTACGAAAACCTGTTTTCGACCATGAAAGCTTTCATTGGCCCATTCCAATATTCGCTGGTTTGACGTGAAATAAACGTGGTAGGTAGTATTAGTATGCGAGTTCAACAAATACAACAACATTTTTTTTATGCGGTATATATGCACCGTGTTAAATAAAAATTACATATATTCATAGAATATTGACCTGTTCTGAATATGTTTTGTGATCATTGTAGAACATAGGTAGGAAAATGTGTATGGACGATGTTCTTGGTTATCCAAGAAATTCCAGAAATATAGGTCTTCAGATCTACACGCGTAATCAAAGATATTTGGCTTATTTTTAAATATGTTATGTGTCCATTGTGGTTTATACAATCGAATAGGGAGTGAGTGCTAATAATGGACCTTAACAACTAAAGTTTACTTCAGTCGCTCCGCTAGAGCAAGCCTCTTGACAAATTGTAGTTCTGCTGCAGCAGATGACAAGTAACAGGTACCAGCGTCGTGTAAACTAAAAAAAAACAATAAAAAATAAAACTAGCCAAAACATTCATTTTAACTAATAAAGCAAGCATTTTAAAATGATGTAGCTAGCATGCCTATTATGGCCACCCCCGGGTCCATAATACGCAACGTCGAGTTTGCTTATATACGTATTATGGTCCCCCCATTTGATTTACATGATCCATTCCCACATGTTCTTATTGCCTATAATAGACCCCTCCTTGTGTGCTAGTAATGGACCCTTTAGCATATTTACATTTACAAATTAGTTAATATTACTAAACTTCTGCTTCACTGTCCATAACAAATGTATGGAACTGCTGTCCTGTTACATGAAGCAGCTTCACCCGACGGAAGTTTACAGAAAATAGTCGATCCCAGCGTTTAATTTGGAACTTTGTTCAGGGGGTACATTACTAGCACTCACTATCTATGTGTAAGGAAGATGTTCGCGGTTATTCAAGAAATCGCTGAAGTGAAGGCCTTTAGATCTACACGTCATATGTACAATAGACTATGTAGGGGAACGATTCGCCACTTCATCTTATAGCTCCTATTTCTATCTCATCAAAAACAAAGAAATGGAAAGGAATTTGGTTTGTTTATTATTTTTGTCATTTTTTTTTGCCGAGGTGAGCCAGTCAGCCAGCCAACCTCTTAAATAAAGACGATAATATAATTTTTTTCAGCAGTGAGCACGAACGTTGACAAAAAGAAGCGACGAATTTGGTGTCGTATTTATTTATTTAGCGATGAGATGGACATCGGAACAGTTCCCCTATATAGAATCTATCAAGCCTGTCTTGTATGTTATCGTCAGGGTTGTGCTGAACCATTCTCATACGATAATGATTGGAAATATTATTTGATGACTTCTCAGGTGTGAAAAGTAGGCGAGTTGTCATCGGCGATAACTTTTCAAATTTTGGAATCAATTGATAATAAACACAAAATTATCATTTAAATGTAAACCTTACCAATACAAATTTAATGTCAACAATGAAGTTCAATCTGATGTTTGGCATTGTACTTTGGAGCTATGTACATACATCAATCAAGATACAATTATCGAACGATACTTGCTAGCGAGCTTTTATCAATCGATAATTTGGATAATGGGATCGCTTGAGAGTATTGCTCATCCTCAATTATTTGAAAATTTGTTTTTTTCCCATCCCTGGTGCCCATTGTGGTACATATTAGAAATTGTGTACGGAAGCTGTGCGTGGTCATATACTCGAAGAGAATGCACCATACCTCAATCAATATGTATCTTTGACTACGCGTGTGGATCTATTGTAATTACTTCAGAGATATCTTAGATGACCAAGAACTTTTGCTGTTACGCGTGTAGACCAAAAGGCTTAACTCCAGGAATTTCTTAGATGACCAAGAATTTATGCACTGAACACTTTCTATTATTTGTACTACAGAGAACACGTACCATAATCGAATCTGGCAAACTTATGTTTGGTTATGCTTGTAGATCAAAAGTTCTTACTCTTTGAATTTCTTGGATGACCAAGATCATATTCTGTGAACGCATTCTATTGTTTGAATCACAAAGGGCAAACCATATTTGAATCGGGCAAATAGATCTTTGGAGTCTTGCAAAATCCGATATGAAAACAAAAACCACCACGCTTTTAAATGATGTTCTTTACTGACAATCACTGCAAGCGCATCGTAAAGTAAAGAGAACGTATTTGGAATATTTCTTGATTTTTAACAATGTGCAGATTGTGAAAATATCAGAAAAATCTACTAACAGAAAATACCAAAAAATACTAGGAAAAATAATTCTGACCTGACTTCCGGAAACGTAGTACCCTTTTCCGTTCAGCTGTACCATCACCAAGTCTTCTTAAAATGCTGAAACTTCATCGAATCTACTCTCAAGCGCTTGTTCCACTATCACAGTTCTTCTAAAAGCTTGACCAGTTCCTCATATTCAAAAGAGAGGGGGAGGGGGGGATTTAGCATTTCAGAATTTTTACTGTCTTAGAGAAAAGTAGTAGGGTCAAGGCGGATATCTTCACCTTCAACACGTGTCAGTTCTCTAGTTTTAGTAATGTTTACTACTTGATACTTGATGGGCTACAGCTCTTCGATGAACCTACGCCGAATGGAGAATCCTTCTCCACTGGACTCGATCCTGGGCAAATCGCTTCCAGTCGCCCTGAACATTGAGCGCCCTCAGGTCCTCTTCAACTGCAAAAAGCCATCGTGTACGCGGCCTTCCACAAAGCATGCGGCCTCTTCCGGGCTCTCTACGAAATATTATCTTCGCTTGACGTTATTCCGGCATACGAACAACGTGACCAGCCCACCGTAGTCTGCCGTGTTGTATAAGCTTAATAATATCCAGCCCTTTATACACCTGGTACAATTCGTGATTCATGCAACGCCGCCAGATACCGTTTTCCTGTTTACCGCCGAGTATTGTCCGCAGCACCTTACGCTCAAACACTACGAAAGCTCTCCGATCAGCCTCCTTTAACGTCCATGTCTCATGGCCGTATAAAGCCACCGGAAGAATCAGAGTAGTATACAGCGCGAGTTTTGTTTTCGTTTGCAGACTATGGGACTTAAGCTGGTTTCGAAGTCCGTAATAAGCCCTATTTGCAGCTGCAATACGCCTTTTCACCTCGCGGGTAACATCATTATCGCACGTCACTAATGTTCCAAGATACACATTTTTCACCATCCAGCACCATTTCGCTACCACCACCACTAATGAGCCCACGTTGATTGCCAGCGACCATGTACTTCGTTTTGCTGGTATTGATCGTGAGTCCAATCCTCGCTGTCTCCCTCTTAAAAGGCACAAAAGCCTCTTCCACGGCACGGCGATCAATTCCGATAATATCGATATCGTCCGCAAATCCCAGGAGCATATGCGATTTTGTGATAATGGTACCGCTTCTTTGCACACCAGCTCTCCTAATCGCTCCCTCGAGCGATTGAACAGTAGATTCGAGAGTGCATCACCCTGCTTTAATCCAGCTAAGGTAACAAATGACGTCGATATTTCATCCGCAACCCTTACGCTTGATTTCGATCCGTTCAACGTTATACGAATCAGCCGTATCAGTTTCGCCGGAAAACCATGTTCAACCATAATTTGCCATAATTCATTCCGTTTCACTGAATCGTACGCCGCCTTGAAATCAATCAACAGATGATGTGTCTGCAAGTTGTACTCCCGGAATTTATCAAGGATTTGTCTCAGGGTAAACATTTGATCCGTCGTTGATCGGCCCTCACGAAAACCTGCTTGGTATTCGCCGACGAAGGACTCTTCAAGCGGTCTCAATCTGTTGAACAGAATACGGGACATGATTTTGTACGCCGAATTGAGGAGGGTTATTCCTCGGTAATTGGCGCACTCCAGTCTGTGCCCTTTCTTGAAGAGAGGGCAAATGAGGCCGTCCAACCAGCTAGCAGGCATTTCCTCGTCTTTCCATATTTTCGACATAACATGGTGCAAAACTTCATAAAGCTGCTCACTGACATGTTTGAGAAGTTCAACCGGGAGCTGGTCCTTCCCCGCAGCCTTATTATTTTTCAGCTCTTTAACAGCTTTTTTAACCTCATCTAGTGTAGGTGACTCCACAGCTTGTCCATCGTCGCTAATATTTATTCTGTTCACCGATGCATCGTCACTATTCCTCCATTCAACAAAGTCTCGAAGTGTTGCTTCCACCTGGCAGCCACTTCGGTTTTATCTGTCAGCAAATTCCCTTCTTGGTCGTTGCACATGACGGGAGATTGCGCTGTCTTTATCCGCACGCCATTGATAGACTCATAAACCTCCGCATATCGTTCTGCTCCATTTTTTCCTGCGCCTCACTAATCACTTGTTCTTCGTACTCTTTTTTTCTTCCTGCGGTGGGTTCGTTTTTCGGCTGCTCTTGCTCCCTTGTACCGATATCTATTCGATCGGATACCCGACACCAACATCCGGCTTCTGGCAACGTTCTTCTCGTCTGTAACTCTCTGACACTTCACATCGAACCAACCCGTCCTGGGTCGCCTCTGTGCAGTGCCTATCACTTCTCGTGCCATTGTGCTCACTCCCATAGATCGTTGATGTTGTCGCTAACATTGATTGCACTTATCCGTTCGTCGAGCTTCTGGCAGTACTCAGCCGATACTCCTTCCGCTGACAATCGCTGGATATTGTAACGCATCGTTCGCTGTGATCTTTCGTTCGATACAGTTGACAACCGTGATCGAATTTTACTGACAACGAGGTAGTGATGGACAACGAGGTAGGTAGAGTCAATGTTCGAACCTCTGAATGTCCGCACATTGATAACATCCGAGAAATGGCGCCCATCCACCAGTACATGGTCTATCTGGTTGCAAGTTTCACCATTTGGGTGTCTCCAGGTGTGCTTTCGGATGTTCTTTCGTGCAAAGTAGGTGCTACTGATGGCCATCCCTTTGGCAGCAGCAAAATTTACTAGCCGTAGGCCGTTGTCATTGGTAGCGGAGTGAAGGCTCTCCCTACCGATTATGGGACAGAAAAAGTCCTCTCTACCGACCTGAGCGTTAGCGTCTCCGATAACAATTTTCACGTCATGCTTTGGGCACTCTCCATAGGCTTTATCAAGACATTCATAAAACGTTAGTAATGTTTAACAAGCTTCAAATTCGTGATGTAGCTTCCGTATTTGCAGTAGAAGCATAAGTATTGTAGGGTGCTGTCAATACGATACACCGCGCGGCTGTTGTAATGTTTCCAAAAGCGCATTTGCACAAGATTCCGCGCGGCGTTCTACATTCGAAAGGAACAACCGCACCTTAGGAAACGCCGCAATGTTATCTTCCCATAAGAATTGAGTATACAGGCAGCAAAAACCGCAGTACGTCGTTTCCTGTGGGGAACGCCGCGTGTACTTTTGGGCAAATGCGTTAATACTAGAACGCTAATGGCGCTGTACAAGCTTCAACAAGCATCAATTGGACATAATGCATGCATCATGTTGTATAGTGCATGTTTAATTCCATCACCAAAATCGGGTTGACACTTGTAGTACCGGTACTTTTGCTGCCAGGTCGAAGTAACCTAGGTGTTAGTCACGCGAAAAGGAACGACATTAGCAATCTTATACTTTTGAATCAACTGTATCTATTTGCCGAAAGGTATTAAAGGTCTCCAGTATTGTTCGCGATTCCAGTTTTGCTTGTAATTAGCCTTAATTTTCTTTGTCGTTTCGATCGTAATGACTCCAAGCCCCTCTTCTGACAGGATCAAACGGAGTGTCCGGGCGAAACATAATCTTTGAATGTTGTAACTTCGATCCTTGTAGTCGTCCGTGTAGTTGACCAGGGGTCACTTAGGGCTTTCATCCACATTCATTACCTGCCGTATCGGAGAACTTTAAAATGTTTGCTAGCCGTGAAAAATGTCTCTGCTGTCAAAAACACGTCTGTCCATAAGCCTCGGCTACTACGATTTTCCATCATACATTTTTCCTTTCTTCCAGAAAGGTATTAAGCAAGAGGTTAAAAACTATCGTGCCATAGCAGCGCTATGTGCCATGTCTAAATTGTTCGAACTAGGGGAAAAGATGGCCGGTTTTTTTTCTATTATTGGCAGGCGGGTTTTTGTCGACCAAATTTTATGAAATTTGGCCACAATATTCTTTGATATGCAAAGCATGTTTAGGCCAAATTTGAGCATAATCAATCATGAAAAACCCCCCTGACAATAATAGAACAAAACCTGCCAAAGCCGCCATTCCCCCTAGTTGTTTTGAAGTTTCTATCCTACAATTGGCTGAACTACATTTCTGATGATCAACACGGTTTTGTTCCAAAGCGATCTACAAATACTAACTTGATTATCTACTTTTGACTCTTCGATTGTTATACAAGCTCTTCAGAAAGGACAACAAATCGATTCAATAAATACTAACTTCTCATCAGTTTTTGACAAAATCAATCACTAAATCGCTGTGGCCAAATTTGAACTACTTGGATTCTCTGGTTCCATTCTCTGTTGGCTCAGTTCTTATTTGGGAAACTTCGTTTTTTTCCTGTGACTTCAGGAGTTCCCCAAAGCAGCCATCTTGGTCCATTATTTTTATAATTTACCTGAACGACATTAACTTGCTACTCAAGTGCTTTTTTAAACTATTATTTGCCGACGACTTCAAATTATTTAGGATCGTAAACGGTGTACAAAGATTCACTATTTTTGTAATCGCAGTTGGATCTCTTCTCCAGAGAAATGCTCTTTCATTTTGTTTTCTTGTAAACACTCAGCAATTGCCTTTGACTATACTATTGGATCAACCATACTACGTAGAGAGACTGTTGTCATAGTCTCTAAGGCTTCCGGTACACTGGGATGCATTTTTCGAATAGCAATGAAATTAAATATTTTCCACTGTTAAAATATCGTTCATTTGTAAAATCAACTTTAGAATATTCATCTGTAGATTGGGTAAATTACTGTCAGTAAATTCTTACGTTTCGCTTTACGTCACCTCACGTGGAGAAACCCTGACAATTTGCCCAGTTATGAGGACCGCTGTAGGTTAATTGAGCTAGATTTACTAAGAGTCCGCCGTGATACTGCCCGCTGCTCAAATGAATTCGATTTTCACGGGAAAGGTTTTCCCTCACTCTGTCACACTTTTAGAAAGGTTTAGAAAGGTTAGTTTAAATTGTTGAAACTAGATGTAGACTAAGTTAATTATTGTAAATAGTTGTAAGTAATTATTGTATTGTGTATCATTTGGAGTGAAATTGTATTCTGTTGGTACGAAAAGACGAAGAGGTTTTGCGACCACTTGAGAGAGAACAAATAGAGTTTAATTCAAACGTGCTTTTCCCTTTTCCTAAAAAATTAACAAATATCAGCAATTTCAAATAGTTTGGTTCTCTGATGATCCTCTGCATCCACTTTCTGTTAAACAAAAACTCAGATAAATCCGCGTAGCGTTGGTGGTGCCTTTCTCGCGCATCATAAAAATGAGAAAAACACTTAAAAGAGGACAAACATGCCCTATAGGCCCTGGATGATTTGGCATAAAAGTTATTTGGCATAACGGACATTTGGCATAGTTTTGAGCTGCAACAAAAAAGTGGCTCATTTGACATAACGGGCATTTGGCATAATTTGGAACTGTTAAAAGGGAATAGTTATTTGATGTATTTTTTACATAGATAAATATGTATATCAAGATGGACATATCAAGGATTTGTTCTGACAGATTTAGATTTAGAATACGGGCGAGCACATACTTCTAAAAAAGATATCAGGTCCACCTTCGGCCTATGGCAAGCAAACGCCTTCATTTAAAGACGAGATCACATCCACAATTGCCGTAATTTGAGCAAGCGCCTACTTTTGAAGAAGGGATCACATCAACCATTGCCGTAATCCAAGCAAGCCCCTAATGTTGATGAAGGGATCACATTCACCAATGCCTTAATTCGGGCAAGTGCCTGTTTTTTTTAAAAAAGGGTCATCCACTTTCACATTATGCCAGGCAAACGCCTTCTTTCAAAGAAGATATCATATCCACCATTGCCGTAATCGAAGCAAGCGCCTGTTTTTTGAAGAAGGGATCACATCCACCATACTTTTGAAGGAAGGAACACATCCAGCATTGCCTTAACCCAGGCGAGCGCCGACTTTTAAAGAAGGCATCATATCCACCATCAGATTATGCCAAGCAAACATCTTCTCATGAAGAAAAGATCACATCCACCATTGCCTTAATCCGAACAAACCCCTTCTTCCAAAGAATGGATTGCATCCAACATTTCCTTAATCCAGGCAAGCGCTTATTTTAACTCTACATTCGCTATTGCCTATTTTTAAAGAAGTTATCACATTGACCATTGCCTCAACCCGGGTAAACGCATCCCGATGGATACTTTATTTTGAAGAAGTAAACACATTTGTTCTTGTTAAGAAAATTATTTTGAGCTTTTTAGTGGAATGTCTTCACTTGTCATAAGACGAGTTTGTAAAATCCCATTGAATTCCACCAGTTAATTGTATCTTGACAGATACGTATTTCGACCTCAACAGTAAGGCCGTCTTCAGTGTCTCGTACTTGACTCGAGTCGAGTTTTTTTTAGAATTATATTAGAAGTTCAGTTTTGGAGTGATCCTTTAAGTCTACTTTGTATACGAAAAAAGCAAAAATCATATTTGTCGCACGCTTGCGATATTCTTGCTACTCTTCATTGTTCCGATTGTCCCCTTCTATTTTGAGCTTGATTCGTGTGGTTTCACTAATGAAAGCCAATGAATAATTCAAAATAATTATATTCGTAGACTGATGGAAATTGATCCCACGTGGTACGATTCCGAAACCCTTCCGGTATACAGCAAATATCACATTTCACATGGTTGTTAATGCAACTTGTTTTATTACATCACATTGCATTAGTCACTACATTATTTTATATTTTTCAGATTTAGCATTGAATATTTATCTACTGTACAAATGTCCTTTGTTATTTTTTGGATCACCATAGATATTGCTCTTGTATTCGATAAGCTTTTCACTTCCAATCCCGTCAAGATCACTACACTTAGTCCATCCCGTTCCCTTATTCACTGACCTGCTAAATCTTGATCTTCGTTTTCACACCGCACCACAGCCACCATGCAGCACAGAACCACGCAGGCAAGAATCACTTTTTCGTAGTTGGATGCCATTGTTGATGTTTGATTTGGAGCAACGTTACTTAGTGAAAAAAAAGTCACGAATCAAGTACGATCGAATTGTCACGACACTCAAAGTTCGACTGCGTTCCGAGAATTGACCACCCGGTCTTTTAAATAATTGTTTCGAGTGACAATGGACTGAGCGGGGACATACATTTTTCGGATATTTTTGCTCTATTCCTGTTCCGATTGTTAATATTCGACAGCTCTGCTATAATGCGTATCACCCGCGCGCGCATTGCTATACGACACATATCGGCGACATGAGGCATATGCAAAGATGTCCCAATCCAAGCCATATGCATATGCGTAAGAATCGAATTTGGTCAGGGGGCATTTCACTTCACGGTACGGTACTATTTTCTATCTGTCAGGTGCTGCCCGATTGATGTTTGGTTCGCCGCGCAGTAAACGGATGCCGACGAGTGATCCAAGTTTGGTGCTGTAACGTGCTGCAATGTAATCGGAAGCGTATTATAATCTCACTTTCCATAATCTTGGCAAACACACGGATTGGAATATGTTGTCATATTATTGTCATTAGATAATATACGCTGTGCCGTTCGTCTTCGCTTTTATTAGACTATGATTTACTCTGGATTTGTGGGAATGTTCATTGGTTAATGGTTACATACCTTTGCTGGTACGTACTATGAATGATTTATTACAAAATATCATTACAATTAATGATGCTAATAACAATAAAATATTGATTAAATTTTTTTTTCCTGAATAACGCCCTTTAAACACATGCCAAGCCTGTTCAGATCACGAGCTTAATTACTTGATATCACATTTATATGAAAATAAGGTGCGTGAACTTTGACGTCAAATACTCTTTATTATTTAAATGCTAAAGCCTACAGGCTGGATGAGCTAAACAAATTACAATCGGAAAGACAAACACTTTTATGGCAGCCTACATAATTCAGCACACAAGTTTTCAAAACTACATAAGAGTTTAATAATTTAAGTTTTATTTTATATAGATGAAGCTTTTAAGAAATTTTCAACTGATAACCTTTATTCAACTAAGGAGCTGTAATAAAAAAATAAAAGAAAAACTTACATGTGAAGTGGGGCATCTTAAAACTGTTTTATCTCATTGAACTTCCCAACAACATATTTTGTCTGTTAAACCATGCAAATTAAATTATGAAGCTTAGTGGAACATAAACTATAAATAGATAATTGTGTAGGAACTTGAAACATTTAGTGAGTCGAACAGAACAGCTGTATTTTTGCAGGTTGGAAATGCTTTGCTGCACATTGTTTTATCTACAAAACGGTACAACTAAACAATCGTCTAAGCGCAAGCCAATAAAACATTCCTCTCAACAATGCAAAAGATTTACGTCGTCTCACCATCTCTAGCTGTTCTAATATGCAGAATAGAAAACCTAAAACTGCGCAGTTAACGTGTCTGTTGGGCTGTGTCCAACATTAATGGCAGTCTCGTGAAAAGGAAAATCGATTATGCAGAAGCATTTGGAACACGTGTTTACCCGAAAAATTACATAGTTGATAAAATGTATGTAAAAAAACCCTGATTAATCCACCTGGCGGTGTTGGTGCCTTTCTCGAGCAAAAAAAATGAGTATTTTTGAGCGTGTTTTGGGCATAAAAAATAGTATTTTGGCCATAACTTCTGATCCCATAGTCCGAGCAGACCAATTTTAAATAGCAAACAATGGGATAAGATTCTCCGTTGAATAAAACCTGTTGCAAGGTACAGCTCTGTTGTACGAGAAAGGCAAAAACAACCTATAACACCTTCCAGATTAGGAGACGCCGAGGCCCAAAAATATGG
This sequence comes from Armigeres subalbatus, assembly GCF_024139115.2. Taxonomy (NCBI): domain Eukaryota; kingdom Metazoa; phylum Arthropoda; class Insecta; order Diptera; family Culicidae; genus Armigeres; species Armigeres subalbatus. The sequence continues at coordinate 63,530,691 of NC_085139.1, forward strand.
GATTGGCTTAAATTAAAACACAGAATAATCCGTCTAGATGATAAATTTTTCATGCAGAAGCATAAACTGTAATGAGAAAGCACTTTTAAATGATATCGGAATAGCGGCATAAAGGATATAGATATAGATATAGATATAGATATAGAAACCCATCACTTGCACTTCACATGTGAGTTTTTATTCGTTTTATATTCATTACGGGTCTTTCCGAAAAAATACTCTGTACAATATACAATGTATATTTTCAGGTACACGAATAATTGGAAATTGCTCCAATTAACCCTTTTGTTACCGACAGGGTACCCGGGTACCTTTTTCGTTTTCAAGTGAAATTTTTTTAGGGTTCTAAACATCGCAGGAAATTGAAACTCCGTGACATCTTCAAACTCGGCAAAATTAAGGTTTGGGTGGTACTAAAATGAAAATCCAGTAAGGGGGGGCTTGGGGAGGGGCTTCTGAATATTTTTACCCCGTAACGTACCGACAGGGTACCCGGGTACCCACGTTTTGATATAACCATAACTTCGTCAGTTTTCAACCGATTTGGACGATTCCGTTTGCTATGGATTAAGAAATTCATCCTCTAAACGACCCATGTCATATAGGACCGATCAGGATTACCTGGTTACCGGAGTTCCGGATTTGCTAGATCATGTCTCAAAAATGAAGAAGTTGATCTTATAGAATCCAAATGATGATTTCTTGTATCCTGAGTTACCAGTTTCGCAGAAAATTCAAGGATTATGACTTCGCGTATTAGGACGTATTAGGACCACGTGATCATATGGACTCGGAACGGACATCCCGGAATAGGTTCCCGTGGGCCCTATAGTGGCTGCAAATTCATTCCTGGCAACATGGGTATCAAAATTCTTGAAATTGTTCCGGAAACATTTTATTCATGTAGTTCAGACCATAGGATGGATATGAACCGGAACGGTCATTCTGGAACAGGTTCCCGGAGGGCCCGTAGGGGCCAACAACTCATTTAGAATAAACCCTTGCAATATAGGTATCAAAATTCATGGAATTGTTCCGGAAACATATTTTCCATGTAGTTGAGACCATAGGATGGATATGAACCAGAATGGTCATTCTGGAACAGGTTCCCGGAGGGCCCGAAGGGCCCTTAGTGTCCAAAAACTCATTTAGAATAAACCCTAGCTATATGGGCATCAAAATTCTTGGAATTGTTCCGGAAACATATTTTAATCCATAGGATGGATATTAACCGGAACGGTCATTCTGGAATAGGTTTCCGGAGGGCCCGTAGTGGCCAAAAACTCATTTAGAATAAACCATAGCAATATGGGTACCAACATTCTTGGAATTGTTCTGGAAACATATTTTCCATGTAGTTAAGACCATAGGATGGATATCAACCGGAACAGTCATTCTGGAATAGGTTCCCCGAGGGTCCGTAGAGGCCAAACACCAAACACTGGCAATATGGGTATCAAAATCTTTAAAATTGTTCTGGGAACATGTTTTCCATGTACTTGAGACCATAGATTGGATATGCTCCGGAACGGTCATTCTGGAACAGGTTCCCGGAGGGCCTAAAGTGACCATTAATTCATTTGGTAGAAACCCTGGCAATATGGGTATCAAAATTCTTGGAATTGTTCCGGAAACATGTTTTTCATTTAGTTGAGACCATATGATGGATATCAACCGGAACGGTCATTCTGGAACAGGTTCCCGGAGGGCTCGTAGGGGCCAAACACTCATTCAAAATAAACCCTGGCAATATGAGTATTAAAACTCTTGGAATTGTTTCGGAAATATGCTATTCATAAAGTTGAAACCATAGGATGGAGATCAACCAGAAAAGTCATCCTACAACAAGTACCCGAAGAGCCTTTAGTGGCCACAAGCTCATTTAGAAGACACCCTGGCATCAAAATTTTTGGAATATTTTCGGAAACATGTTTTTCCAAGAAGATGGGACTGATGTTGGGTCATCAGGCTGAATGGCTGTAAGGCCGAATGGTTATTGGGTCGAATGAGAAATGAGGAGTGAATAGTGAGAAGTGGAAATTAATATCTAAAAATATATGAGAACGTTGACAACATAGAAAATTTAGCAAGTGAATGAATCGTCTTTGCGAAACAATTTGCTACTTGCAAGAAAAATTATTAAGGAAGTGGAAAGTCTTTTTGACAAGAAATAACGGAAAAAGAAGATAACAAGTGTTTCTGAATGTTTCTAAATGAGGGTTCCCTCGGAAACCTGTTTGATAATGACCGGTCCATTGTCAAACCATCATGCTTCCGAGACAATTTCATGAATTTTTATACCCATCCATTGTCAAACCATCCAATGGTCCAATTACTTATCGGATCATGCTTCCGATACAATTTCATGAATTTTGATACCCACATTGCCAGGGTTTCTTCAGCATAAGTTTGTGGCCACTTTGGGCCCCACGGGAACCTGTTCCAGGATGACCGGTCCGTTGTCAAACCATCCAATGGTCCAATTACTTATCAGATCATGCTTCCGAAACAATTTCATGAATTCTGATACCCATATTGCCAGGGTTTCTTCAGAATAAGTTTGTGGCCACTTTAGACCCTACGGGAACCTATTCCAGGATGACCGCTCCGTTGTCAAACCATCCAATGGTCCAATTACTTATCAGATCATGCCTCCGAAACAATTTCATGAATTTTGATACCCATATTGCCAGAATAAGTTTGTGACCACTTTGGGCCCGACGGGAACCTGTTTCCGGAAAAACCGTTCCGGGATTAATTCATAAGATGGTCCTGTAACGTAGTTAAGTTATATTCTTTAAATTTCCAACGAAGTTTATTAGTCATAACGCAAGAAATCTTCATTTGGTTGAATATATATCTTCAAATTACACATACTTTGGGACTTGGCCCAGTTAATCCGGAATTCCGGTTACCAGGTAATCCGAATCGGTTCTCTGTAACATGTATCGAATAGCGGGTAAGTTCCTGCATCCGTAGCAACCAAAATCGTCAAAATTGGTGAAAAACTGACAATGTTATGATCATTTCAAGTCCGTGGGTACCCGGGTACCCTGTCGGTAACGTAAGGGTGTTTTTTTGTCGGTAACAAAAAGGTTAACAGACCAATCTAAAAGCTTTTGATTGCGGTACTCAAATTATTTCGTGTAACAAATGTAACGTAGGTCCATTTGAAAAGTTAAGCGAGATTTTATGTCCACCCCTATGTAAGGCGCGGTCAACTCAGCCCCACTTCCGATTCTGAATTTCGGTTGCTATCGGCCTTTGGCGGCAACGACGATGGAGCTCGTTGTTTGAGATTCAGTTGTGAGGCCACCAGGCACGAATTATGTACAGCAGATCAGTGTTGGTAAAATCACTCATAAATCTCAATCAACGAGCGCTCCCGTACGAACGAAATCGTCTGCGATTTTAAAGGAATGCATCACGCTTGAATTTTTCATGCTAAAACGCATCATTTCACTCATTTGCCAAAAAATCATTTTGGTTTAAAAACGCATTTGAAATCAATTTGGGGGCAATTTATTGCTTATACATGGAAGAGTGTCTAATATGTTATGAAACAAACGTCAATTCACCGTTTTCAACGAAGGAGAACAAAAGAAAACCTACGATGATTCAAATGGATGATTCAACTCATCCATGAGTTTTTAGGTGCTGAGTTGGGTGCGTTTCAACTCACGCTTGATTTGAATCATCCATGAGTTTTGAGATTTTGAGTTTTTACCAACACTGCAGCAGATATCTGTTGATGAACACCTGCAGCCGTTGAGTGCTCTGCACTGATACACACTATGTTTCGCTAGTACAGCAGCACAGAGTTCACGTTAGAATTAAAAATTCGGATTTTGGTGCCTTCACTTATCTGCCTGTTTTCCTGATATTTCGTAAACTCGCAAAGGCAGCCATTGCTTTCTTGTTTCGTGCGCCTTTGGCGATATTGATACCGCCGTCTGACGCAATTTAGCTTCCAAGTCATTGGAAGCCTTCAACTTTTTCTACTGATTGCCCGGTCGATTAAGTGCTCCATAGTTATAGGCTTCCATATCAGCCCGCGGTATGGTTCACAGCCAATCGCACCAATCAGAATCTCGTCGATTACGATAACTAAATAACTATGTTGGTATATTCGGCTGTGCAGTCCAAGCACTCGGTCAAAACGATAATTTTATGTTCGTCTCTACGTTTCGGCACTGATTAGTACCATCTTCAGGGGATAACTCATGAATTATCCCCTGAAGATGGTACTAATCAGTGCCGAAACGTACGGACAAACATAAAATTATCGTTTTGACCGAGTTCTTGGACTGCACAGCCGAATATACCAACATAATTACAGATATTACAGTCGAACACTCATCTCCATATAACTAAATAACAGTAGCGGTGTTAGAAGACATCATTTGCCTTACACTAACTACGACCTGAATGGGACACGAGAAGGCATTGTGCTGTGCCTCGATGAGTTTAATGATTTCTCGCCTAAATTTTCAAAAGTACCTAAGTAACATTTTGTTCATGAATTAATTTGAATAGCGCAATCAACAGAACAACATGGAAGCTTTTGATTGCAGTACTCAAATAAATTCATGAAAAAAAATGTTACTTGGGTCTTTTTGAAAAGTTAAGCGAGATTTCCTCATGAACACCCTTGCGTCTCAACGCGCTCGTGATTGAGTCGGTCGAAAGCTTTTTTTCGTAGTCTATGAATACCAAATGAAGGGAGTCTCGGAATTTGTTTACCTGCTCCTGAATGATACGAAGCGTTACAATATGGCCAACACAGGATCTTCCGGCACGGAATCCGGCCTGCTGTACCCGGAGAGTCACATCCGTTGAATTGAGGTGAACAAGCCCAGGGCTGAAAATCTCATTCATAAAGAAAAAAAAACAATCGAATCGATCTTCTCCTGAATCCGAACTATGATTACTTTGCAGAGATTTTTGAGAGGGGTCCACAACAACACGATGCTTTGGATGCCAGTCTGAATGTCTAGCAGTGATGTAGCTTCAGTATTGACGCTTGATACATTCCGTGCCGATAGTTCGAACGAGCCAGACGTGTGTGCTGTGTCTCATCGCGGATTGTGTTCGGTGGTGCGAGTTGTATTGTGTGGTGCTATTTCTACCTACAGATCCAAGGCGATCGCTGTCGGCGAGTGAAGTAGCTGCTTCTGGCGACGCCAGTGAAGCAGGCTATTGTTACTGCTGCTACCTACAGCAGCAGGGGCAGATAAGTAGAAACGTTTTTATTGTTCTCCCATCTGCTTGATTCGGAGTGGGACTGATAGAATAAATAAAATTAGTTTTTTTAAAGTTTTTTTTCTGATTAGCTATTAGTCTTAAGTTAACATAAGCAAAATCATCCTTCCACCTTGCGGGGTGAGAATGGAGACAGAGACTGTGGAAGGCAATGGGCCTCCAAAAGATGCAGGGCGCACACGATTGTACCATGCGGCTTCGCCTGGGCCTTGGGTTGTTTACTTTCGGCAGAAAGTGAAGAGCCTAGATTTTCTGGGCATAAAACGAGATTTGACGCGTCGTTTTACGAAGCTTGATTTCAGCCAAATCAACAGGAACTAACTACGCATCACCGCACCTACATACCAGGTGGCGAATGAAATTGCTGGCGACAGGGCGTACAATGTTGAATATTTAGTTTATGTGCCCTCGCGGGAGGTCGAGATAGAAGGCGTAATCAACGCAGCGAGCTTGACTTGCAAGGATGTGCTTGCAGGGAAAGGTCGCCTAAAGAACGCCCTGCAATCTACCGTGGATATTCTGGACTGCAAGGAATTGCATTCAGCAGCCACGGTAGATAGGCAAAAAGGTTTATTCCAAGTCAGGCTCGCTTCGGGTGACATTCGCCGGTTCGATACTTCCAAAATATGTCGATATAGAAAATATGTTGTTTCCGGTGCGTCTTTTTGTGCCAAGGGTATTTAATTGTACCAACTGCAAACAACTTGGTCACACTGCCGAGTTTTGTGACAACAAACCACGTTGTGGCAAATGCTCAGAAAGACATCGGGAGGAGTTCTGCCAGCAACAAGCAACAAAATGTGCTTATTGTGGTTTGAACCCTCCCCATGGTTTGCAAGAATGCCCGGTGTACAAAAAGCGCACCCAAAAAGTGAAGCGCTCGTTGGTACAGCGCTCCAAGCAGTCGTATGCGGAAATGGTTAGGTCGCAAGACACATCCGCCACAGCCACTGCATCGACTGCTATTTCAGCCACCGTTCGTGTAAGTGATTATTATGATTCCATATCAATTGACGAATTGGACTCTGACGCAGCCGACATGGATGATTCTGCGGAGGTACACGTGCCCGAAAAGAGGAAGCAACCGTCTTCCCCGGGATCGCGCCGTAAGAGAACAAAAGTCATCCATAAAAGCTTGCCAAAATCTGAAGGTAATGGGGGTTTATTTAAAATCCCGAAGCAATCTGTCCCTACTGCTTCTTTTGATCCTAGTTGCAGTAAGACATTCCCGCCGTTGCCTAAATCCGATGTTTCGAAGAAACACCCGGCTAGGAGAATCAACGAAAGAAAAAAACAAATTCGCACTTCTAGAAAAAGTATTCCGTCCAAGCGAGGATTGATCTCCTTTAAGGACCTTGTGGACCATTTTTTGAACTTGTTCAATATTCCGAATTCATTGAGGCCAATCATTGACCTCTTTATTCCAAAAGTTGAAAGTTATCTGAAGCAATTGACTGTTTCATGGCCCCTTCTTGCAAAAATTGTATCTTTCGATGGATAATACGTCCAACACCGAAGATACAATCACTGTGCTGCAGTGGAACTGTCACAGTCTGAAAAATAAATTAGACGTGTTCAAGTTTTTGATTCGCAATTCCGATTGCGATATATTTGCACTCTGTGAAACATGGCTTTCTTCTGAAGATGAAATCAACTTCCACGATTTTAACATTATTCGCCAAGATCGGAATGATCATTATGGTGGCGTTCTTTTGGGGATCAAAAAATGCTACTCCTTCTACAGAATTCCCATTCCGACTGTTCCCGGCATAGAAATCGTCGCATGCCAAGTAAATGTGAAGAATAAAGATCTTTGCATAGCTTCAGTGTACATTCCTCCAAATGCCTCTATTAATCGTCGACATTTTGGAGCGCAGTCTCCCTCCTATCATCTCCAGTATTGATGTTGGGTGATATGAACGCACATGGTATTGGATGGGGCGAAACGTATGACGATTATAGAGCGCCTATTTTCTATGATTTGTGTGACGATTTCAATTTGAATATTTTGAACACTGGTGAAGTAACTCGAATAGGACCAAATGGTCAACAAAGCCGTATTGATCTGTCTTTATGTTCAAATTCACTATCATTAGATTGCACGTGGAAGGTAATTCAAGATCCCTATGGTAGTGATCATATGCCGATAGTTACCACAATTAAAAGTAGCTATCAACAATCTGAGCCAGTTAATGTTCCTTTCGACCTCACGAAAAACATTGACTGGCCAAAATTTGCATCGGCGGTAAAAATTGGTATTGAATCAACTGATACTCTTCCACCTATGGATGAATATCGATTCCTTACTGAATTGATTCAAAAAAGCGCACTAGAATCTCAGAAACAACGCGTTCTAAGTACATCTGTCATAAGAAGGCCAGCCATTCCTGGATGGGATGATGAATGTACTAAGTTGTATTCTGAGAAATCTGATGCCTTCAAGGCCTTCCGTAAACACAGAAGGTCCGAGCTTTTTGAAGAGTATTTGAGGCTCGAAAGAAAGCTCAAAAATCTTCTATAGGCAAAAAAACGTAGCTACTGGCGACGTTTTGTCGAGGGACTATCACGAGAAACCTCAATGACAACACTTTGGAAAACGGCCCGCAACATGCGGAACCGCATTTCCACCAACGAGAGTGAAGAATACTCCAATCGATGGATATTCAACTTCGCAAAAAAGGTCTGTCCAGATTCCGTACCAGCAGAACCGCTATTTCGAGAATCAGTCACTGATCCCGGTTCTTTGGGTGGACCATTATCAATGCTGGAATTTTCTATGTCTCTTCTTTCATCGAATAACTCTGCTCCGGGATGCGATAACATCAAATTCAATCTTCTGAAAAACCTCCCAGATATCGCAAAAAGACGATTACTTGACCAGTACAACTGTTTCATGGAGTACAACATTGTGCCACCTGAATGGCGACAGGTCAAAGTAATAGCTATTCAAAAGCCTGGGAAACCAGCGTCTAATCACAATTCATACCGACCGATTGCCATGCTATCATGCATGAGAAAATTATTGGAGAAAATGATCCTTTCAAGAGTCGACCATTGGGTCGAAGAAAATGCATTGCTTTCAAATACTCAGTTTGGATTTAGAAAAGGGAAAGGAACAAACGATTGTCTAGCGTTGCTTTCTTCAGATATACAACTGGCCTTTGCGCACAAGGAGCAATTGGCTTCAGTATTCTTGGATATTAAGGGGCTTTTGATTTAGTTTCCATAGAAGTACTGTCAGACAATCTGCACAGTAGTGGATTACCCGTTATTTTGAATAATTTCTTGTACAATTTGTTGTCAGAAAAACAAATGAACTTCACACTCGGCACTCTGACAACTTCCAGAAATAGCTACATGGGCCTTCCCCAAGGTTCGTGTTTAAGTCCCTTGCTTTATAATTTCTATGTTAAAGATATTGACAATTGTTTGGAAGGACAATGCACGCTCAGACAACTTGCAGATGATGCCGTGGTCTCTCTAAGAGGTCCATGTGCAGCTGTCTTGCAAGGACCATTGCAAAGTACCCTGGATAATCTAACTGTTTGGGCCAGACATCTAGGGATCGAGTTTTCACCACAAAAAACTCAATTGGTTGCGTTTACTAAGAAGCGGTATCCTGCTCAACTGAAACTCAAGCTGTTGAATGATGACATCAACCAATCTTTATCTTCTAAATACCTTGGGGTCGTGTTTGATTCCAAATGCACCTGGAAACTCCACATTGAGTACACCCGATTCTTTTTTTACACGGGGGATGCGTTCCGTGTAAAAAAAGTTTTCAGTTCAAAATTTGAAAATCCGTGTAAAAAAAGTTTTATGATTTCTCGACGAATCATGCAAAATGGAGCAACTTTGCAAAAATTTTGTATGAGATTTTTTTTACACGGCCGTGTTCCACGACACGACAGTTCCTCAATTGTATACGATCTGTCCATGAAACATGCTATTCAAGGAATACCAGATCATCTTCGACTAATATCTATTCCCTCACTTTTTGCTGAAAATATGAACATGTCAATTGCAACAACAAATATTTCACTGATGGTTCTCGCATCAACGGATCCACTGGCTTCGGTGTTTTCAATGTAACTTCAACCACCTTCCAAAAACTTCAGGAACCGTGTTCGGTTTATGTTGCTGAGCTGGCAGCAATTAACTTCGCTTTGGGGATAATTTCCAATCAGCCCGTAGACCATTATTTCATCTTCTCGGATAGTCTTAGTTCTATCGAGGCACTCCGGTCGATGAAACCTGTTAAGCACGCATCTTACTTTCTTTCAAACATAAGAGAGCAGATGCGTGTTTTGGTCGAAAGATCATTCAAGATTACCTTTGTTTGGGTTCCATCTCACTGCTCAATCTACGTCAATGAGAAGACAGACTCGCTGGCAAAGGTGGGCGCACAGGAAGGTGAGGTTTATGATAGACAATTCTCGAGCAACGAGTTTTTCCCATTAGTCCGTCAGAGAACTCTTCAAAGTTGGCAAAGGAATTGGACACACAATGAATTCGGACGGTGACTATTTTCCATAGTTCCAAAAGTTTCTGGGCGAGCGTGGTTCAGAGGTGAGGACTCAAGTCGAGGCTTCATTCGCGTGATGTCGAGACTTATGTCCAATCACTATTCACTAAACGCACATCTGTACAGAATAAACCTTGTCGATAGCAACTTATGTAGGTGCGGAGCCGGTTATGATGACATCAATCACGTAGTTTGGTCCTGCTCGGAAAATGACGCCTCCAGAGAGCAATTATTGGATACCCTTGTGGCCCGAGGTAAACAACCCTTCAGGGAAGTTCGAGGTGTTTTGGGAGATCGTGATGTTGTCTATATGCAGGCCATTTATAGTTTTCTTTGTGCTTCTGACATCAAAATTTAATATTTTCTTTTTTTCTTCTTTCTTCAAAGTTTTTTTTTGTTTAGTCTCTGCCTTTTTGTTCCTTAGAGCTCCATAGCTCTTGCCATCCGGAAGATGCTCCCAGTGCAGTCGAACCATTCCTCGAGCATGACGACACGCCACATCGTCACTGACGCCAAATGCCCGGATGAGAAGCTGAAATTTCCTTATCCCAAATCCTAAGCCCCGCCCATCCTTAAACATTGTAAACTAACCTCGAGTTACCACGAGTACGCTGGCTCCTTCCCCTCTCTTATTAACTGTATAATAAAATGATATTAATTGTATATATCACAAAGAACCATGGCTCCGTAAAGTGTTATACACGCCTGAGCCTACCAAATAAACGAACTTGGAAAAAAAAAATTGACGCTTGATATACGTCGGATCCTTGGCAGATTATGGCGAGGTGGTGGTTGCCTGGCAGGCTATCGGTGATCCATTGTTTTCTCTGGGTTCGGCTCTGGCTATCCAAGAAATCCCTGGTGCTGAGGCCTTTGGGTCTACACGCGTAACCAAAAATCAGCCAGTTTGCTTGATTACGGATCATACTTTATAAAGACATTCATAAAACGTGTCCTTCACGTCGTCGGATTTATCATTTTTCGGATCGTAGATGTTGATTAGACTGTAATTCAAAAATTTTCCTCGTAACCTCAATGCAGTGGCGTAGCCACGGGGGTGGTTTTGGGTGTTAAACCCCCCCCAAAGACAAAATTTTTGGAAGAAATTTTTTTTTTCGAAAGAAAAAATGTTCAGAAAACCCCTCCCAGACCAATTTTCTGGCTACGCCACTGCCTCAATGCACAGGTTCGTTCGCTAATAGGATTTCCATCTCATTGCTCGCTTCATCTGTCTGCTTGGACGAACGTGTGGCGATCGAAACGTTGAAGCAGTACTACGAGGAACACTTACATGGTGCTGAGAGTACAGGCAGTAAGAGTCAAGGCAGCGAAGGAGATGAGTATGTCAGTTCAGCGGACGATGGAAGCCAACCAGTCTCCACCTTGAGAGATGTTGAGGATGCCATCCAATAGCTAAATACTAATAAAGCAGATGGTAAGGATGGTATCGAAGCTAAGCTTATTACGATATACCCGGAAATTGGCCCCTTCTCAAACTTGTAGTCAGAATGTGGGAAACTGAACAGCAACCGGAGGCGTGGAAGGAAGGGATCATATGACCCATCTACAAGTAAGGCGACAACCTGGAGTGTAGAAACTACTGAGAGCTTTCCTTAATGCCGCCTAGAATGTGATCATCTTCCGTTATTCATCACCAATAGTGAATGAGTTCCTGGGAACTCTATTAAGGCGGCTTCGTTGACGGCCGCTCGTCAACGGACCAGATCTTTACTTGACGGCAAATGCTCCAAAATGCTGCGTATACCAGGTCCCAACGTACCTTCCGTTTATCGATTTCAAGGCGGCATACAACAGTCTAGAGCGCGTAGAGTAGGGTGGCTCAAAAAACACTTTTTCAAATTTTTTGATGGGCCGCCCTCTTATTCGGTTCTGTTTGATGCCCTGATGCTCTGGACAAATTTTCAGCCAAATCGGTCAACGTTTGAGCGGTGCTAAACTCGTTATATGAAAAAATGTATGCAGGAACATCCAAAAACAGTGATTTGCAATTGGATGGCACAATTTACGATCAAGAACCATGATATAAACCGCGAGAAGATTAGAGTTAATTACGCAAAGATATGAGCATTTTACTGGAGTGTTGTAGGGGTGAATTTATTTCTTTTGAAAGGTAAAAGAAACGAAATTCGCTCAAACCCTACTTCAGAGAAATGCTAATAACATAGCCGAGCAAACTCTAATTTTCTCGCGGTTTTCTGCATAACATTCTGCATTTAATTCTCCAAGATCTGAATGAGTAAGCATAGTTCATCATCGCAAGTTGTGTAGTCCAGCTGCAATTTACTGTTTTTGCATGTTTCTGCATACATTTTCGCATATAAACTTCCAACGAGTTTAGCACCGCCAAAACGTTGACCGATTTGGCTGAAATTTTGTCCAGAGCATCAGGGAATTAAATAGAATTGAAAAAGAGGGAGGCCCATCAGAAAAATTGAAAAAAAATTTCCCATTCTAATTTGAGCCACCCTAGCGTAGAGCTATGGAAAATTATGGACGAGAGCAGCTTACCAGACTGATCAAAGCAACAATGGATGGTTTGCAAAATTGTGCTACGATAACACGTCCACTTTGAATCCTTGCAAATGGCTTAAAATAAGTCCATTGCAAATTAGAATTATTTTCTACTGATGATCAAGGGGGATAATAAAAAATAAATACAGTCGACTCTCTACATCTCGATGTACTATATCTCGATATCTGTCCCTATGTCAATGCTATGCTTGGTCCCTTCAATCCACATACATTTTTATTTTCTACATCTGGATAACCTCCCAATTTCGATATCTCTTTATCTCGATGTGTTCTGGTCGTATTTGGTTTAGGAATTTCTTTTCCTATGTCGATATATTAAAAATTCTAGACTATTAGACCACCTCAGAACAATAACAATGTAGTTGATAACTACATTGTTACCCAGTCCATATGCATACAAGGAGTCACGTATATAATGCACAGAACCGCCATATACGTACTAAAGTGGAGGCCATATACGTACTGAACAACGACTTGCCTGAATTTTCGTAAGCATTAATACGATCAAGTAAACTGTGAACATGAAAAAAAAACAAGCCCTGTCTCGAACATTCGACCTTTGGATCCAAAGACCGATACCCTACCATATGGGATACGTAGCAACTCTTGAAAAGCAACACAATTTTGACAATCATAATGTAAGTGACAGTTTAGTAATGACAAGAGCTTCGATATTACAATTAACGATACATACTACATTTATACGATTTGAGTACATCATTGTTGCATGTATAAAGTTGAGTTAAATCGTACATGGAAACTACATATGATTATCCCGATAATGTTCATGCATAACAACGATTACGCAGCATTCCGAATGATTCTGCGAACATATTTACGATGCTGAAATGTCAACAACAGTAATGTTTTATTTCGCCGTTTTTACCTCCGGGATATTTTTATTAAGATTTATTCTGATACAAACGAAGTGGTGCATTGATCCGAAGTGGTAACAAGCAGCGGAATAGCTCATCAGCGATTATTGGCATTTAAGTACATCGAAGGAATGAAGTAAGTGAAAATAAATTATTTCTATTTGCAAAGTTCAGTGGGCTTTGATAAACGCGCCGAAGTAAGTAGTAGTATACGTACAACGCTGATCAATATGCGATTTGCATAACAACGCTCGTCTGTATATACGACATTTGCGATCTAATGCGATTAAACTGATATTGTTTATATTAATTTATGATTTTTTCGAATACAATCGTAAATATTCCATACTAAGCGATGATGTACGATAGAAATCATATTTTGGCCTTCTTTATTAATACTAATATACGATTGTAATATTAAATAGCACCATATGCGATAAAATTTCTCTATTCATATACGATCTGTGGTTGATTGGGTATTGTTCCGAGGTGGTCTAATAGTCTAGAATGTTTAATATATCGGCATACAAAAACAAGGCAGGCTCAGCACGGATGTAAACATTCAGTTTGAATGTAAACATGTGTCGTCACTACTATCTTCGCACAAGTTGAACCGAGACGATGCTCTATGGTCTCAGCATGCTTACTTTTGTACTCTTACATGTGTCGATAAAATATGCGTCACTCTTGAAGTGTCATTTTTCTTACGAGCCTACCTTGTTGTCTGTATACCGTGTGTAGTTATAATATACTTGATCATAGTAGACCTAGACATGAACTAGACGTTGAAAGTGACTTGAAGATCATTCTGAAATACACGATCAAACTAATAAGTTTTGTTTTATTAAAATTCAGAAGTGGGATACAACAGATCGCCCAAGATGTTTTTTAGAAGGCAGAAACCCTCGGAAATCGAAGATTCGGAAAATCTCGGGAGAAGTCTTCCTTTGCCGAATCAAGAAAATCAATCCGAAGGGGCAAGAAATTATGGCTAAAATACGTGTCAAGAAGGAAGTTCGCGCGCTGTAGACGGTCGCCAAGTTACTGGAATACCATCTGTATGTAGATCAGAAGAAGAGCAACGTAATGTTGGAACAGCGGCAATTTCAAATCAGATCTTCAAGTTGGAAGAAATTTCTTCGCTGTTGCCGGACTACTCTGGATCCTATGCGGAGAATGTCGAACATTTCGTTAGCGTCGTTGAGCATTCGAAGCAAATTTTCAAGATTAACGACGATATCATGAATCTACTAGTTTTGAAACACTTTAAAGGAAATGCTCAAGTTCGACACCGGAGCTGTTGTCTGTGCATCTTCACAACTTTTTCTGTGCCATGAAAACAACTTTTTCCTAAAAATAAGTCTATTTGATGCGCGTAAACGGAAGTTAAGGAAGTGGAACACTATGGAAACATTCGGTCAATATTCTAACGAGAAAAGAATGCTAGCAATGCCATTACGTCTACAAGAAAATGAGTTTGTCGAATATCTTGTTGAAGGAATTCCAGATTAGCACCTGAAAAATCAAGCCAGAATGCAGAATTTCTCAACGGTATTGCAAGAGCTTTTTCGATGATTCGAGGACCTTCAATTTCAACTACATTCGTGTGTTACAACTGTAAGCAGCCAGGACATGTTGCCGCAAGATGTTACCATGCTCACCGAATGTTTGGAAGGAACGAACAATCTACTCACAAGCCTATCCCAAAGATGCGATCGAATACAATAGGAATTGTGGATGCTGAATTAGACAAACAGATCGACAACACATCGATCGATCACAGCCTTAATTTCTTCTACTTTGAATTTCTCATCGCGAAAATTGAACGTCTAAGAAACGAAAATTGAACGCACATCTAGAAATTCGGTAGATGCAAATGTGGTTGATTTGATTTATGATGTAACAAGAAAAACACGACTTTTTGCACTGAACTATGAAGAATACAGGTTACTATATCATCTTGTTATTGTTCTAACACAGTCCATCGGAAAGCGCTCCTAATATCTTAAAGTTTTGAATAGTTGGTGTGGATCTGGCGATGACTTCCTTTTTATTGATAGGGGTTATATACGTGAACTATCCGCAGTAATGGGCTTTCATATTAGGTTTTTCCTTCATATAAATATCGCGAAAGATGTAATAATGTATAATGCTGGATATCAAACAAACTTTGCTTGAACACGTCGAAAAATCAAAGAAAAATATCATTTTAACATTTCAAGAAAAGAAATATTCCGTAATCGCTTTATGCAAAATGTTTATCAGATAAGGCGGCTACGTTCCACAAAGGGTGTGTTGTTCACCGCTCATCTACTCTAAGCTGTAATAAAAATCATCGTTCGTCCCGAATATATCGATTGTTTGTCTGAAAAATAGGAGTGGAGTGCAATGGTATCGAAAAGGCACAAACATTTATTTTTATGATTTCATTCAAATAAAACGTTCCGCCAAACAATGCATTTTATGGGTATCGTGTCACCCGAACCCATAATGTTGTCGAAAATTACTTTCTACCGCACATCATTTCGCGCACCAAAAAACAACTTTGCCTGCCTATCAAAACTGACCTTCCACATTTATTCCGTTCGATTATCTACAATGTGGCCGACTGCATTTATTTCGAAGTGATGCACTTCCATCACGTGTAGCACCGACGCACTTATAACGCAGCGACTCCGTCAAAAGGAAAAGTGAAATTGCGATGGTGGCCACGCTTGTTGTTAGATCCTGTTCCAATACTGGTTTCCGGAGACGAAGTTTTTCAGTGAAAACTGGGGCTTAATTTTAAATCACCTCCAGAACGATCTCGCCAATTTCACCTAGTGAACCATATATTTTCCTCATTCCGCATCACGTCACGTCCGAACCGAACGGCAGAGATGTACGCGAGCGAAAATGCAGCGGACGAAGACCGAGAGTGCATTACTCAGTGAACCGGTTAAATGGACGCAACCTTGCCATTTAAAACGTGCTTCCGAGCGTGGCATGTGAGATTTCTGGACCAGGTGGTGGAGGTACCTCATCCGGAGATAGAGGCAGACGGTGACTTTCCACTGGCCATTATCATGTGCTTATTTATGTCTATGGCTTACATTGTTTAGATAGAAGGAGTGATAATGGTCACAAGTATACTCATAACCATTGTAGGAAATGTAGAGCTTAATTTCAATGTAGGAGTAGGATTAATGATCACTGATTTTGTTGGACTGAGTTTACATTCAAAGTAGTACTTAAGTAAGACATATGTGAAAATTATAAGAATTCCATAATCGATTACGGAAAAACAGAACCGAAAGTCTATGCAAATTTGATGAGAACAAGGGACTTTCCGATATCTCGAAATATTGACAGTTGATTCGATACGATAATCGACTCAAAGTATTGATATAACCGAATCGAATGAAAATATCGATATATCGGAACAGCATGATATTTCAGACATGATGAAATTTGAAAAAGAAATTTCTTCTTCTTATAGGCATTACATCCCCCAATGGGACATTGTCGTCTTCCCACTTATTGTTCTATAGAATATCTTTTACGGACTTATCTGAATACCCAAGTAACACGGTTTGATGTATGAGTGTAAAAAATACATCTTTCAAAATTTATCAATATTTTCAACATCTTTCAGTCGCAACCTCGTTTTTGGTTGCACATGCACAAGGCTAAACATAAGTTCTAATGATGTTTTCAATAACCGACTCTCAACATGGTTCTGTCAAATTGAATACCAAAACGAAAATGTTCAAAGAAATAAATTTTATAAAATATCGAATGAAAACAAGCATGCATGAAATGATGAATGCCATTTTAATAATATTAATAAAAATATACAAACTGAATCAATAAATTAAATTTGTTTCGAAGTCTCGGTCGAAACATTATATGCGGCTCATGTTCATTGGCTAACTTTTCATTTTACTTCTTCTAAATTCATGCGCCATTTGAACCGGTGCCAGCGAAAGTGGTACATGTTACATCGAGTAAATTTTTCAGGAGACGCATTTTCCCAAAAACATCGAATAATAAATTCATATTTGCAATTTTTTGCAACTAAACTGTACCAACATGTTATGACTGATGTGCCTAAAAATAGTAGTGAAAAATAAGCAAATTTTATGGCAAATTTCAAGTTTATTAGAAAAAATTGCACATGTACCACTATTAATGGGAACAAAAGGAAACAGAAATTGAAAAACGTTGACAGCAAAAGTGGTACATGTACATTTTTAAAATTATTCTAAACGGCAGTAAACTCTCTTAAAATTCAAAATAGGATTAAAATCTGTTGTGAAAATAGTCATGTTGCTGAATTTTCTTTAAAATAAGCTGATTTTAGGGGGTGGAACTGTACATGTACCACTTTTTCTGGCAACGAAATGGCCATTGTGATATAGGGTATCTGTTCCCATATTAATAACAGCCCGTATATTAATCCCAACCGTCGATAATCCAAATAAAAAAATCAATTTGATTACAATTTCTCACATCGTATGTACACAATAATGAATAGACCACCTTCTCTAATGTTTGGAATATTATTTAAAATTCCGTTTGAGCAATGTTTTAGTTCACAAGACTCAAATTATTAAAAACAAAATTATAAAACACATTTATTTTCATTTTCCTACCTCTGAGCTGTTGGTTTGATGCACTGCTCGATTGCTACTAGCAAATTCATCTCATTTCACGCCGTTGTTTTCCACTCAATTTCAAGCTAAAACAAATGTATCCTTTCAAAATTCACTTCACAACACATAGAGCACATCACATTTTCACTAGAAATATAATCATATTTGAAAAACGAACGCGATTTCCTATAGTTTGATATAGGTTTATTTCGAACAACGTCTAAATTATCCTTGTCCGTATTCCAAACTATTTACATGGCTTGCAGCAGCTGCAAGGGTTGCCGAACTAGATTTTTTATTTCAACGATGCTTGAATGAACTTTCATTGTGAAATTCAACTCTTATGTTTGTAAAACAAGGTAAATCGAAGAGATAAGCTATGACAAACATAAATTTAAACTGATAAGTTGAAAAACTACAATAAAAACTTCAATTTTATAATTACATTTCAACTGAAATACAAAACATTGAAGAATTCGGCATCACTGCAATCATATTGTTACGTATACACACAAGTAATAGTGTGCGTATTTTATGTTGGAAACAGTATTATTGATATAGGTACAGGTATAGGATTAACTGTTTTTGAATGTTATTGAAATAGGTGCATGGCAGTGATTATGTTTTTTAGCTAAATACTTCTATAATGTGATAACAATTTCATTTTTGAAGTTACCAAATTGTTTTCAATTAAAAATGACGTGAGCCGAGCATAATTATTCTCATGTTTCTTGATTATTGGGTGAGAAATAAATGCATTTCATATGCGCATTGCCTTATTGTTATTGATTTAGGAACAGATACCCTATACCAGAAAGTAAAATGTGTATATCTCGAGATTTAGTTGCCAAAAATCACTTTTGCGTTATTCCCTTACTAGATCTTTGCGAATAGAAGACGTTGGTGTAAAAAACGCAAAATTGACAAAAATGGTTTATGTACCACTTTCGCTGGCACCGGTTCATTTATTGAAGAAAAATATTGCTATGCCAAAGCATAATTTTAAAATTGATTTGTTTACATATCTCTTGTTTACATAATATATATAGATATTATCTCGAATCTGCAAAAAATAAACAATATGGCAAGTTCGTGAGAAACAACAAGGTCGATGAAGAACGTTCATTGCATTGATCTTAAAAGATGTTACGTCCAAAATACATATTTTAGAAAAACTGCTATCATTAGGATATATATTCTGACAAAACAAAAGTAAAAAAAAAATGAACATTTTATGACCTTGTCCGTAATATCTTCCTGTAGACATGTTTTATGTTGTAAGAATGTAAAACGAAACATCTCAAATAACCAAACAAATGCCAGAAATCAACATGGTGTTAGCAAGTTGTAAGAATGTTGTATGAAGCATCTTCAATAATTAAATTGTTGTAGGTATGTTTTGCAAAAGCCCTTTCATAGTTTTCCTTGAACATAACATGTACTGTATTTCATTTTCCTGGCCTTTATTAAACACTAGTCGACCCGGCAGACGTTGTCCTGCATACTAGGCGGAAATAGGCGTTGTGAACTGCGCATGGTCAAATATCTTAATTTTAGTTTTCCACGATTTACTCAACCCTACTCATGATTTTCACATGAGGAAATATCATATAAACCCGTCGGAAACGATAACGAACATATCTCCTGACGAAATGAAGTAAATCTATCCAGGCGTTTTCGAGTTATGCGGATACGAACACAGACCATTTTTATTATATAGAAGACTAGTCGACCCGGCAGACGTTGTCCTGCATAGTAGGCGAAAAGGCACGCTGTGAACTGCCCATGCGAAATTTCCATACGAATTTTAATTTTAGTTTTTCACAATTTACTCAACTTTATCAATTATTTTTGCATGAGGAAATATTATATAAACCCGTCGGAAACGGTAACGAACATATCTGCTGAAGAAATGAAGAAAATCCATCCAGCCGTTTTCGAGTTATGCGGATACGAACACAGACCATTTCATTTTTATATATATAGATAGATTATTATTAGATCTTCGTTAATAATGATGTTTTCTGTGTTACTAGGGTAGTGAAGCACTTGCAATGGTTTAAAGAACTTGCCTGGACATGAAACTTGCCTGGTGTAGTTGACCTGGTAAACCAATTGATCTGAACTCCAGAACAATTTGGAGAATCTAGAACACCTGCCTTGGACAAGAATGAATCTTCGAGACATTTGATCAGTAAGTGAGTTGTCAAAGTTGTAAATTTTTCTCACAGTGAAGTATGCTATGTTTGTCGAGATTTCATATATTTTACATGTCAGTATCCTTACTCTTGCCGCCCTAGCATGTATCATGCGTCTCCATACGCTATGTGTATGTTGACATGATTATGCTAATTTTTAATATTCCTACCTATCCTACCGCCTGAGAATGTTCTCTTGCCAATAATAGAACAAAACCTGCCAAAGCCGTCATTACCCCTATCTGATTGCCGAAATAACTCAGTATTTTAAGTTCTGCAAATGTAAAACATGCAAGTGACTTGAACGCCAAGGAAGCGACGAACAAAAGGGGGTGTATGCGCTGAATCACTCCTACTCAACATGTTTAATACACTCTAACGTTCATCTACTTAGTGGCTAAGTAGAATTGTATTGCCGTCTTTTTTTTTTCACAATTTACGTTTTAGTTTTGAGTAGTCCCGCTTTTGACGAAAATTGAGTAACATTTCTATGGGATAAAAAAAGAGGGCAATACAATTTTACTCAGTCACTGAGTAGATGAAATCATGTAAAGCAAATGTAAATAAACAATACCACACATTTTTCGTTCTCGTTAGGATGGTAGTAAGAAGCTTGATTTGTTCGTATAATAACAGTGTAACTTCCTCCCTGGACGAACAGCTCCTAGTGTGTGTCCTAAGAAAGTGTCATCAGTTTAAGGCGTATTCTCTGGTCTACACGGAATTTGCCATATATCTGCGCCATTGAAAAAACAGGAGGTTGTAGGAAGAGGGATGTTGTTTGAAAAAATAACAATAACCATAAAAATAACAGGACCACTTGCTCGATTTGAACTAAATTTGGTACACATATTTTTTTATCATAAGGAGACAATTTTTGTAAAGGTCGGAGGGTCATTTGGATTTCGGGGTTCTGCCAAACCGCGCCTTTTGTCCAGAATATTATTTTGAGCTTTGTAGTGGAATGTCTTCACTTGTCATAAGACGAGTTTGTACCTTCCCATTTAATTCCACCACTTGATTGTACCTTGACAGATACGTATTTCGACCTCAACAGTAAGGTCGTCTTCAGTGTCTCGTACTAGTAGGGTAAGACGGTATAATGCGCCCCACCTGGCCAAAACGCCCCCCTTTGATTTCTAGAAAACTATAAGTAATTAAGGATCAAAATCAGTTGGTACCCATAAGTATTTGTAAACCCATCATACTATGTGAATGTGGAAGTATTTTTGTATTACACAATGAAAATAATAGCAAAATTCAAAAAGTTATAGTTTTGATGTAACTTTTAATGTTTGTTTGCTCAACATTCTGGAGCGACTCTGGCATACTGTCCGTAAAAATTGCACTGGAACACTCAGTTGGGCATCAAAAAAACTTTTCTCAGTGGTTAATATGATATAAAAATTCCATCTTCAAAAATGTAACGATTTTCAAAAACATTTTTCCCTGGCCAAACGCCGTGTAGGCAGGACGATATGCCCTTACCAACTGGACACAAGCGCTGCGAGCCTGCAGCAGTTGCTTCCAAATTGTATGGACAATATTGAAATGTAATTCACACTTGCTTAATGGGACTGTCCACAAACCACGCAGACTGAAATTTTACATTTTCAACCCCCTCCCTCCCCCCTAGTAGACTTTCGTAGACTTTTACGAAACCTCTCCCCCACCTCCTTAATATCTACGTAGACTTTTCCAAATTTTACAAAATATATAATATGTGATTGGACAATCAAAATCGAAATCAAATATAATCCTCTGTTCACAGCTCCTGAAACCAAATCTCCAAGTCAATTAATTTAATTTCTGTTGAATTCGACTCCTCCTAGAAGTGTGCACCTCGCTGCCGACACTTTTGCATCGGTGCGCCACTGCTTAAAATCTGTTACGCATCACGCCAGTTTAAATTAGTAGAAATCCGAAGAATTTTCAAAATTTCCGTGAAGAATTATTACCCGAGGTAATTTTAAGTTTTAATGGACATTCAGAAATATTTCCCGTTGAGTTTTGGAATGGTTTCCTACGTTCTTCCAGATTTGAAGCAATTTCCTGAGGATTTTTTTCGTCCTATAGACATTCCAAAGAATATTCCGGATAATTTGCAGTGGAAATTATAATGAATTTCGCCTAAAAATTTCGAGTATTTTTTCATAAAAATTACAAAAGCTTTCTTACAAAAACTGCAAATTTTTTTTGCGGAAACTCAAAGAGTTTTTGGTGGGAAATTCAAATAATTTTTCGTGGAAATTTTCAACAGTTTCTTTAGAAATTCCTAAGATTTTTCATCGATTATTCTAATGAATTCGCATTAGTACTCCCGAAGAAATTGCCGTAAAATATACGAAGAATTTCCCATAGACACTTCAAAGAATTTCGCTTATACCTATATCCAAAAAAAATTCTCGCGAAAATTCAGAAGAATTTCCGAAATTAATAAAAAATTCCCGGGGACTTCCCAGAAAATCTCCAATGAAGGGCTTCTTGCGGAAATTTCGCGGAACTCTTCATTGAAGTGCGACATAATTTCCCGTGAAAATGCTAAAGAATCACTTATAGTTTCCAAAGAAGTTCCCGACGAAAATAAAAAAAAACTAGTAGAATCTGTAATAAAATCCAAGTGGAAATTTTGAAATTTTCTCGGAAGTTTTTATACAATACTTCGGAGAATTTCCCGGAAATTTCCATATAGTTTTAAGTCGTAGTTCATACTATTATTTAAGTGAAATTCATTAGATTATATCGATAAAGTTTTGCGAAAAAATCAAACAAGTGAACTTTGCATAGCTTCTGTATAAATTGTTTTCCAAAAAGAAATAAAAATAAAAAAACTAACATAGACTTTTTGGAAACCCCTCCCTCTCCCTCAAGAGTCTACGTGGTTTATGGAGCCCCTAAATGGACCTATGTTGGTTTTTTAATGTCAAGCGCATAAGGATTTGTAGCCTTTTTGTTATGGGATTGATAAAATTGATAAAAACTAATACTAAACGTGTTACCTGTAATATTTTTGTATGACTACTCACGGGCAATGTATTTGCGACTTCCTGGACTACCAAATAACACAAAGTTTGCATAAATTGCGTTGAAAAGTAAAAAGTTATCGAGGAGTTGCCTTAGGGGGGGCATATTATACCGTCTTACCCTAAGTCGAGTCAAGTACGAGACACTGAAGACGACCTTACTGTTGAGGTCGAAATACGTATCTGTCAAGGTACAATCAAGTGGTGGAATTAAATGGGAAGGTACACATTCGTCTTATGACAAGTGATATTTTGTCCGTAAAAGGTAATCGGAGATCATTTCATATCAATTCTCGCTTAACTTTTCAAAAGGTCCTAAGTAACATTTTTTCATGAATTAATTTGAATAGCGCAATCAACAGACCAATATGAAAGCTTTTGATTGCAGTACTCAAATTAATTCATGAAAAAAATGTTACTTAGGTCCTTTTGAAAAGTTAAGCGAGAATTCATACGTTCATTTCTTGCAGAATAGTCTCAATTATGGAGTGGAGTAGTATCTGATACGATTTGCAATCGTTTAAATCTGTTAAACGAAAGCTTAGGCTGAAAAATAAGAAAATTTTTCGTTGGCGCTTGGTGCGATTTGGCAGATCCCCGGCCATTTAATGATATATTCGCCTTTGACAATGTCGTACAGACTTCCACATGAAATGTTTTAAAATTGATAGGAATTGACAAACAACAAAATCACAATTCAGTGCAACTCCTGAACAACCCCAGCACAAGTTTCAACCAAATTCGGTACACATATTCCCTATCATAAGAAGAGATTATAAAGGGAGTAAACGAGCTATTGGTGAAATGGTGGAGGGTGGATTGATTTCATCCAAATTTGATTCACATATTCTCTATCTTAAGATAATGATTAAAAAGAGGACAAGAAGAATAGATAAAAAGAAGGACAGCGAAAGATAATGAAGCAAAATTCCTTAGGAATTTCCTCCGGGAATTCTTCAGGAAGTTCCCCCGGAAGTTCCTTCAGGAGTTCCTCCGGAAGTTCCTCCAAGAGTTCCTCCGGAAGTTCCTCCAGGAGTTCCTCCGGAAGTTCCTCCAGGAGTTCCTACGGAAGTTCCTCCAGGAGTTCCGGAAGTTCCTCCAGGAGTTCTTCTGGAAGTTCCTCCAGGAGTTCTTCTGGAAGTTCCTCCAGAAGTTCTTCCGGAAGTTCCTCCAGGAATTCTTCCGGAAGTTCCTCCAGGAGTTCCTCCGGAAGCTCCTTCAAGAGTTCCTCCGGAAGTTCCTCCAGGAGTTCCTCCGGAAGTTCCTCCAGGAGTTCCTCCGGAAGTTCCTCCAGGAGTTCCTCCGGAAGTTCCTCCAGGAGTTCCTCCGGAAGTTCCTCCAGGAGTTCCTCCGGAAGTTCCTCCAGGAGTTCCTCCGGAAGCTCCTCCAGGAGTTCCTCCGGAAGTCCCTCCAGGAGTTCCTCCGGAAGTTCCTCCAGGAGTTCCTCCGGAAGTTCTTCCAGGAGTTCCTCCGGAAGTTCCTCCAGGAGTTACTCCGGAAGTTCCTCCAGGAGTTACTCCGGAAGTTCCTCCAGGAGTTCCTCCAAGAGTTCCTCCGGAAGTTGCTCCAGGAGTTCTTCCGGAATTTCCTCCAGGAGTTCCTCCGGAAGTTCCTCCCAGGAGTTCCTCCGGAAGTTCCTCCGGAAGTTCCTCCAGGAGTTCCTCCGGAAGTTCCTCCAGGAGTTCCTCCGGAAGTTCCTCCAGGAGTTCCTCCGGAAGCTCCTCCAGAAATTTCTCCGGAAGCTGCTCCAGGAGTTCCTCCGGAAGCTCCTCCAGGAGTTCCTTCGGAAACTCCTCCAGGAGTTCCTTCGGAAACTCCTCCAGGAGTTCCTTCGGAAACTCCTCCAGGAGTTCCTTCGGAAACTCCTCCAGGAGTTCCTTCGGAAACTCCTCCAGGAGTTCCTTCGGAAACTCCTCCAGGAGTTCCTTCGGAAACTCCTCCAGGAGTTCCTTCGGAAACTCCTCCAGGAGTTCCTTCGGAAACTCCTCCAGGAGTTCCTTCGGAAACTCCTCCAGGAGTTCCTCCGGAAACTCCTCCAGGAGTTCCTCCGGAAACTCCTCCAGGAGTTCCTCCGGAAACTCCTCCAGGAGTTCCTCCGGAAACTCCTCCAGGAGTTCCTCCGGAAACTCCTCCAGGAGTTCCTCCGGAAGCTCCTCCAGGAGTTCCTCCGGAAGCTCCTCCAGGAGTTCCTCCGGAAGCTCCTCCAGGAGTTCCTCCGGAAGCTCCTCCAGGAGTTCCTCCGGAAGCTCCTCCAGGAGTTCCTCCGGAGGCTCCTCCAGGAGTTCCTCCGGAGGCTCCTCCAGGAGTTCCTCCGAGAGCTCCTCTAGGAGTTCCTCCGAGAGCTCCTCTAGGAGTTCCTCCGAGAACTCCTCCAGGAGTTCCTCCGAGAACTCCTCCAGGAGTTCCTCCGAGAACTCCTCCAGGAGTTCCTCCGAGAACTCCTCCAGGAGTTCCTCCGGAAGCTCCTCCAGGAGTTCCTCCGAAGCTCCTCCAGGAGTTCCTCCGAAGCTCCTCCAGGAGTTCCTCCGAAGCTCCTCCAGGAGTTCCTCCGAAGCTCCTCCAGGAGTTCCTCCGGAAGCTCCTCCAGGAGTTCCTCAGAAGCTCCTCCAGGAGTTCCTCCGAAGCTCCTCCAGGAGTTCCTCCGGAAGCTCCTCCAGGAGTTCCTCCGGAAGCTCCTCCAGGAGTTCCTCCAGGCTCCTCCAGGAGTTCCTCCGAAGCTCCTCCAGGAGTTCCTCCGGAAGCTCCTCCAGGAGTTCCTCCGGAAGCTCCTCCAGGAGTTCCTCAGGCTCCTCTCCGGGAGTTCCTCCGGAAGCTCCTCCAAGAGTTCCTCCGGAAGCTCCTCCAGGAGTTCCTCCGGAAGCTCCTCCAGGAGTTCCTCCGGAAGCTCCTCCAGGAGTTCCTCCGGAAGCTCCTCCAGGAGTTCCTCCGGAAGCTCCTCCAGGAGTTCCTCCGGAAGCTCCTCCAGGAGTTCCTCCGGAAGCTTCTCCAGGAGTTCCTCCGGAAGCTCCTCCAGGAATTCCTCCAGAAGCTCCTCCAGGAGTTCCTCCAGGAGTTCCTCTGGAAGTTCCTCCAGGAGTTCCTCCGGAAGTTCCTCCAGGGGTTCCTCCGGAAGTTTCTCCAGGAGTTCCTCCGGTAGTTCCTCCAGGAGTTCTTCCGGAAGTTCCTCCAGGAATTACTCAAGAAGTTCCTCCGGAAGTTCCTCCAAGAGTTCCTCCGGAGGTTCCTCCAGGAATCCCTCCGGTAGTTCCTCCAGGAGTTGCTCCGGAAGTTCCTCCAGGAATTCCTCCGGAAGTTCCTCCAGGAATTCCGCCGGAAGTGCTTTGGGACAGTTCGTCGAATGACATTTGGTCGAAGGGACATTTAGTCGAATGGACATTTAGTCGAAAGTAAATTTAGTCACATGGACATTTAGTCGAATGGACATTTAGTCGAATGTACATTTGGTCGAATGGACTATTGGTCGAGTGGACATTTAGTCGAATGGACATTTAGTCGAGTGGACATTTAGTCGAAAGGACATTTGGTTGAATGGAAAGTTAGTCAAATGTTGAAAATGTTTAGTCGGTAATAGGTAATTAGTTAAATCTAAATGGCTAATTCGTCAATAGATTTTTGGTTATTTTGGTTACATTTGAGTAAATAGTCCACAGGATACATGGAAAAACTGATTAGAGGAATTTAGTGAAAGTGAGGAAGTTCCATCAGTAGCGGAAGGAACGAATACGAAAGCCAATGAGGATTTTTCATCTGAGCTAACAGGAACTTCTGGAGGATTATAGAAAAATTGAAAACCTACAGAAATAGCAAAATATTAGGTACTGATGGTGAAATAACCTCTTTTCTATTTTCGGCACATTGTCAAAAACCAATGATATCAATGTTATTTTGCTTCATCGTAGTCGGCTTTGGAACATTTCGTTGATTGACATTTAGTCTAATGACTTTTGGTCAAATTACATTTCGTCGAAGGGGTCATACACTAATTACGTAAGAAATTATGAGGGGAGTGGGGTGTCTTCCATTTGCTTACCCTTCATATAAATAAAAAAATACTTGAATGGAAAATATCTTACATGGGGGGAGGCGGGGGGTGGGTTTGTAGAAAACCTCAAAAAAATTGCGTACGTAATTAGTGTGCGGCTCCGAAGGACGTTTAGCCGAAAAGTCGTTTGGTCGAATGGAAATGGTTTTCTTATTCTTTTCATTGATACTCTTTGTTCTTATACTTTTCATTGATACTCGACGAGTCGAGTCAAGTACGAGACACTGAAGACGACCACGCAGTTGTGGTCGAAATACGTATCTGCAAAGATTCGAAAATAATTGGTGGAATTAAATGGAAAGTACTTAACTCGTCTTAGACGGTTAAATACATTCCACTAAAAGAGCTTAATATATTTTTCTGATTTAATTTTGACCAAACGGCCATATGACCTAATGTCTATTCGGCGTCATGTCTAATGATGAAACATCATTCGAGTAATTTTTTTTTGACCAGGTGGTATGGATTAATCGTAGTCGGTTAGAGGGGTTCGCCAAAGTCAATATCCAGTCGGGAATATTCTCGGAATATTAACAGTGTTCGTATTATTTATGCTTTTTTTACTTTCGAATGATCGACTGTTTATTGTTATTTTAACTTAAAACTTCTACGCAGGATTAAAAAATTAAAACAAGATTTATATTTGTCCAACGTTTCGACACGGGGTTGGTGTCTTCATCAATATTTTTTTCCTCTGATGAAGACACCAACCCCGTGTTGAAATGTTGGACAAATATAAATCTTGTTTTAATCCTTAAAGACTGCGTAGCTGTTTTAAGTTAAAATATACATTTTATGAACCCATTATTCTTCGGACAATATTGGAGCAATAATTATGTGACTTTTAGAAACACCGCGATAAATCATTTATTTTTTAATTGTTATTGACTAAAGTTATTTTAGCCACGGTTTGCCATTCGACGTAACATCATTAGACTTAACATACCAAGATAAATAATTCGAAAATCCGCTTTTGACCAAATGTCCTTTCAATCAAACGTCGCCCGACCAAATGTACAAAGATTCTTCATTCTAAAATTTGATTTTGACTAAATGTCCATTCGACGTAGTGTACTTTCGATCAAACGTCATTCGACCAAATGTCCTGCGTCTCTAGTGGATTGAAAATTCATTTTCGACTAAATGTCTCTTCGAACAAATGTCCATTCGACGTAATGTCTTTTCGACCAAATGTCATTCGACTGAATGTCATTCGACGAAATGGTATAGATTCCTTCGGAAGTTCCTTTAGGAATTCCTCTGGAAGTTCCTCCAGGAATTCCTCCAGAAGTTCCTCCAGGAATTTCTCCGAAAATTCCTCCGGAAGCTTCTCCAGGAATTCCTCCGGAAGTTCCTCCAGGAATTCCTCGGGAAGTTCCTCCAGGAATTTCTCCGAAAATTCCTCCGGAAGTTCCTCCAGAAATTCCTCCGAAAGCTCCTCCAAGAATTCCTCCGGAAGATCCTCCGAAGTTTCCTCCAGGAATTCCTCCGGAAGTTCCACCAGGAGTTCCTCCAAGAGTTCCTCCGGAAGTTCCTACAGGAGTTCCTCCGGAAGTCCCTCCAGGAATTCCGCCGGAAGTTCTTCCAGGCATTCCTCCGAGAGCCCCTTCAGGAATTCCTCTGGAAGTTCCTCCACAACTTCCTCTGGAAGTTTCTCCAGGAATTCCTCCGGAAGTTCCTCCAGGAATTGCTGGCTCGTCTCGAACTAAAAACTGAGAACTGAGAATTAATAACTGAAACTACATACCTCGACAATATATCAGTATCTGGGACAGACCAGGACTCAAGAGACTCTCCGGCAATCTCAGGGTCGGCTAGCTGCTGGGTAATCAAGTTTTTTTTTGTGGTAAACAAAAACTAACACTGTCGGATATTTATTTTATTGATTCCTATTTGTGCGTGTTGTTCTGTGTCATAAATTTGTGTATTAATTCGTTAAATGTGACCTAGCACTAGTTGTCGTACCGATACATACCGCTGATGTTGGGGCCGGAATAGCCGGCACAGCTACTCCTGTCCAGCTGTGCGGCCCAGAAATCTCGCCGGAATAGCGAAGCGAACGGCGATGTGGACGATATTCGTCCGACGGGGCCAGCGGGCGATTCTGGACGATACTTAGCCGTGGCTTAGCCACCTTGGTCGGTCCATAGGGGAAATCCCCCTTTACGATTGAGGCCCACGGCCTGAGGATACGTCTAATGATGATTATATAATGCTGTCGATTACCTATAGTGAGTTATTCACGGTTGCAACTTGCAAACAAAATGTAAAATAAATAGTCATTGACAAAGTCAGATTTTTTTGATTAAATTGTCATTTGAATTATTCGAAATACATATTCTTTTAATTGTATCGTATCCGATCAAATAAAAGACAACATGCTCCACCCAGTTTCGCAAGCAACCGATCTCGTCATGATGATCGAAGGATGCTGCAATTATCGCGGGAAAATCATCACCAGCCTCCCAAATTCGTTTAATCCAATTCAAACTTTCCATTTTATCGATCACCATTACTCCGGACCACAAAAAGAGAAAACCCCAAGAAAAATTGAAACATATCCAATCACATAAAATAAATATAGAAGGAAAAACTACAAGTGGATCGCTTTCCCACTTTTTCCCGCGTTTAGTAGAACACTTGCCACTGGCAAACCAACCCGTTAAACCAGCCTCAACAGCAGCCAACCGAGCGCATCAGCAGCGTAGATCACTGTCCATTATTCCTCGATCGTCGTTGGTTGCCGTGCACGAGACCGGAATCACCGCTTTCAGCCACCGACTCCGATGGGACGCCAGTCAGTCTTGAATTAGCGCTGATGAAAGCAAGAGCTTCCAACCCGATTTAGTTTTAACAAAAGTGAACTGCAGTTGCATCAAGTCCTCGGCTGTGGCCTGTGAGAACTTCTAGGGTGGCGATACCTAGACGACAATCGAAAGTGCTCGAATCCGTCATGGAGCTCATCCGGATAGCGTTTTCCCTTTTGCTGATCGTGACACCCTCTTGGAGTGAGCTCCGAAAAACATTCCATAGCAAAATAAGTCGCAGTGGTGGCGCGAGTTCGAGTAGTCGTTATATGTTTCACCACTTTCATAATGGACGCGATCGTGGACACGATAATCATCACCAAAGCTTCAAGAAGCAGTTGGAGTCTACCACTATCAGTGAGAACGAGCTTGATGCGACTACTCTACCTCCACCACTGGAGGATCCCCCGGTTGTTGAATTACCGTACGATCGATCGCTTCCGTTAAGAGTGCTTAACTGCATGACCAAAGCTTCTATTCTGGACTGTAGTAGACTTTATGTGCTACAAAACATGGAATCGCTTAATTACCAATTTGAAACGACCGGAAACCTGACTCATGACGTACAGCAAATTATCCTGCCTTCGTATAGACGACCAGACAACAAATTATTCGAAGAACGATTGCTACACCTCAATTCTACGGAGGTTGATCGACGAATAAATCATGGTTTAGCCCTGCTCTTCAACGAACGTCAAGTCGATATCAAGTTTTTGCCGGGATTTGGAGTCCAAATAAAACCCAGCAATAGTGACACGTTGGAATTCTCAATCCAAAAGCAACCGTCTGAAAACGTTGTGGACGAAGGTCGAGCTCGAGACGGGGACAAGGATCGCGATCGCAACAAGAACAAAGGAACGCGTAAAGTGATGAAACATTTGATCCGTTTGGGTGTTCCTGCGGTGCTACTTCCGTCGATGCTTCTGGCTGGAGTGCTTCCGATGATGCTTCCAGTATTAAAATTTGCAACGATATTCACGAGCTTTGTGAACCATGCTGCACTGGCTGCCGCCATAATGTATCTGGCAAAGCAACACGCACAAGAGCAGGAAGAAAAGCAGACGGTTTATTTTAATGCTGGCTACAATTAACTCAGAAGGGCCGAGTTTGGTGTCAGAGAAAGCGGTGACGGATGATGGGAAAAACTAACGAAGTTTAGTTATTTTTTAAGTAAATTATTCTACGATAATTACAAAATAGTGATTTTAGCAATAGCAACAAGACAAAGATTTCTCGTTTTAAATATAAGAATAGAAGAAATTACAATTACGAAAATAACTGAAATAGAATATCACACGCATATATTCCTAAATATTTTGTTTTGATTTGTCGGCAGTCTCATCAAACGAACATTGAATACACTTGATACCAAGGTACTAGAGTTCCTGTACACTGCCGTTCTACACATAACTGTCCCATGTCACTTTTTGATTTCAGAATCGATTAGATCTGAAAATTTTACTATTACCATAAAACGGATGACCACTTGTAAACATTTTTCAGTCTTTATTATCATCAAACGTTCATTTTTTCAGTTGGACAAATCGATTCAAGTTTGAATTTTTCATCATTTTTCATCAATGGTAACATAAGACAATTATGCGTAGAAGGCCATTGCGTGTAAATCTCAATTACCCTGGTAGGCAAAATTAAGTGCCCACTTGCTCATTTTATGGATTTTTCTTATTTATTTGGTTCAAATTAATATAAACACACGTAGCACGTAGCCAGAATGTCGGACAGTAATCCGGTGAAAATGGTTCTCGACAACGATCCGACAGGAACAAGAAGGCGAGGTGCACAGCGGGCAAGGTGGATCGATCAGGTGGAGGACGATTTGCGGACCCTCCGCAGACTGCGTGGTTGGCGAAGTGCAGCCATCGACCGAGCTGAATGGAGAAGACTTTTATGTGCAGCACAGGGCACTCCGGCCTTAGTCTGATAATAAATAAATAAATAATATAAACACACTAATTTCTTTTCTAATATATTATTTTTTATATTCTTTTTAAGTTTCACCTACAGAATTCTGGTGAAAACGAGTTTTTCTAAACAAAAAAGAAAAACAATTCAAATTGATTAGAAAAAACAGTGACAAAAAAGTGCCCACTTCATATTGGTCCCAGAAAAAAAAGGTTTAAAAAAACAAATGCACTTTATTAATTAATGTGTCCTCCTTCAGGACCTACTGCAGGCGCTTCGGCATGCTCTCCAACAGTTTTTTAGGTGCTGTGAATTCAGCTCCTTCTATATAGGCACCCTCCAGGGATTGAAAATAATTATATTCATTGGTAACACCAGTTTTGTCAACCTTACTATCGAGAATCGCCCACAAATCCTCGATAGGGTTAAGGTCCGGGCTTTGTGATGGCTATTCCAATGGTTTGATCCGGAAGTAAGACTTGGTCTTCTTAGCAGTATGCTTCGGGTCATTGTTCTGTTGAAATGTAAATTATCTTTCAAGGCCCATTTGAATCAGGGAAACCTTTAAATTTTCCCGCAGGATGTTGATGTAGGAATCAGCTGTCATTATGCCGTCGATTTTTACGAGACATCCCACTCCACTCCACGAAAAACACTCCCACACCATAACATTTCCTCCTCCATGGTTCACCGTTCCTTGGGTGTGGCGCTCCTGAAGCTCCTCTACCGGCCTGCACCATACACGAACTCGCCGCTTTCGGTTAAACAGCTCGAATTTTGATTCGTCTGTCCATGAGACCGTTTTCCAGAACTCTAGTGGCTTATCAGCATGCTCCTTAGCAAATTTAAGCCACTTAGCTTTGTTTGCCTTGCTGATAAATGGGCGCTTCCGGACAATTTTATTTTTCAACCCCTGTGCCACGAGACGGCGACGAACAGTTCGCCTTGAAACTGGTAGTTGAACGGATTCCTGGATCTCGCGGACAGTTATCTTCGGGTTCTTCTTTACTTCACGCTTGATCTTGGTGTCCATTCTTGCATACGTTTTGTACTTTCTGCCTCTACCACTGATCCGAAAAATTTTTGCCTCTCTAATTTTTTTTCAACCACTGCTTTGCTTATATTGTGCTTCTTAGCAGCAACACGGTGAGAATGACCATTTTGCACTTCACGAACCGCCAATTTTCGGATGTACAAGGGAATTGCTTTCGAAAACACTCTATTCTCCATTTTTTAAAGTCAATCACAGTCGATCATGGTAACAAATGCACCAAGTCAAGCCTTTTGCTTCAAATCATGTCAAAAAATTAAACCATAAACTAATATTTACAATAAAAATTTGATAACCTAGATTTGAACTAGCGCCCTAAGCGCTTGTTGGTCCGAGTGCAAGCAACGGACCCTAAACTTTTCTTTACACTCACCAAAGCGTTCATGTAAGGTCTTTATCCCGGCCAGACGGTGGACCTCGGATGTTCTTGTCTTGGGAGGGGTGTTGAGGATCATCCTCAGGAATTTGTTTTGGACCCGTTGAAGTTTGAGGTGGTGGGTTTTAGCGCAGCTCTCCCAGACCGGCATGCCATATTCAATCACAGGGAGGATGATTTGCTTGTAGACAGCAAGCTTAACTTTCAGGGACAATGACGACCGGCGGTTGATCAAAGGGTACAGTAGTTTTAACAAAACGTTACACTTTGTCACCGTTTTGCCAACCTGTTGCCTGAAAATAAGCTTGCTGTCGAGGGTCAAGCCAAGGTCGGCCCATTCCACATTGGCCCATTCCACAGTCGTGCCATTGAGGATGATTTTACAGTCCCCAGGCGGAACATGTTTAGGGGATTTGGAGTGGGGGAAAATGATTACCTGGGTCTTCGCCACGTTGATACAGATCTTCCAGCTGGTGAGGTACTCCGTCAGGGCATCCAGGCCTCGTTGGAGTTTTGCCACTAGCGCTCTGATCACTCTACCGATGTAGACGATGGAGGTGTCATCTGCGAACAGAGACAGAATGCCGCCTTCTGGAGGTTCTGGCATGTCGGAGGTGAACAGATTGAAAAGCAGGGGCCCGAGGATACTGCCCTGGGGGACGCCTGCGACGATGTTGTGCGTATTGGAACTCGCTCCTCGCTTTTGCTGACTTCCAGGACGATGGGAAGTAGCTGAGCCGGATACACTGATTAAAGATTAGCGAGAGGTGCTCAAAGAACGGAGCACTCATGTGTTTGAGCTCGAGATTCTGTCGAAGCCTGGGGCCTTCATGTTCTTCGTTCTTCGGCCGTCAATTCGCCAGCTGAGATCTCCAACTCCTCCGAGAAGTCGTTGGGAATCAAATGGATGTTGTTAGCATGCTCGTTGACGGCTGCTTCGTGTGGACTGGCGATGTTCTGCCCAAGATTGTGTGAGCTGACGAAGTGACGACCTATTTCAGCGACCTTCTCTGCAGGAGTTATCAAGCGATCCTTAGAGCCATTATTGTCTAGTGGGATCAAAGGTGGAATGGGCCGAGGCTTGGATTTTAGTATTTTGGTCATATTCCAGAACGGCTTAGCATAATCTGGGAGAGTGCGGATCTTATTCGAGAAGTCGTTATTTTTGAGGTCCACCATTCTGGCCTTGATAATTTTTGTGATTCGATTGCAGCGTGCCTTAAGCTCAGGCAGTCCAGTACGCTGAAACTGCCTGCGAGTGACATTCCGCAATCGAATCAAATCTTTGGTGAATGTATCGATGTTTAAGGAGTTGCTTACCTGCCGAGCCGTCGGTACATGTTGCTCCCGGGCCGCCGTGATCGCCTCCTCGATAGCACAGAGCTGGCGGTCGATACTTTCCGGCGTTTCCGGACGCACCTCGTAATCGACAGTGTTATCGAGGCACTGCTGGAACCGCTGCCAGTTCACTCGATGGTAGTTTCGCCGTAACTGCAGGTGCCGATTGACCGAGGAGCCCAGTTCCGCTACCACCGGATAGTGGTCCGAACTGAGCTCCTGGTAGACGACCGGCTGCGAGACATGGCCATTCATGTTCGCGATGTATAGGTCGAGGGTTGCGTGGATACCGGACCGACTCAGCCGAGTGGGGGAATCCGGGCTCAAGATCGTGTAGTTTCGATTCGATTGCCGCGACTGTTGCCCCAGGCTTGATGTTTGGCATTGAGGTCGCCGGCAATGATAAACTGACCTTACCTCCGCGTAAGCTTGACGATGTCCCTCCGAAGGGCAGCCGATGATCCATCGCCGGCTTTGGCTTGCGTTGGACAGTACACCGCGATGAGCGCGATTGTGCCGACCGAAGTGGTGATTTCGACACCGATCGCCTCGATGACACTGAGCTGGAAGCTTGGAAGCAGACGACAGTTGATATTGTGGCGAAGAGCGATGGCCACACCGCCTCCCCTGGTCGGCCGGTCGAGTCGCACGATGCGGAAGTCCGGGATATTGACGTTCACCTCCGGTTTTAGGTGCGTTTCGGTGATGAACGCCACGTCTATTTCCTTCTCCTCAAGGAAATCCTTCAGCTCAATTATTTTTCTCTTTAGCGAGCAAGCATTCCAGTTCACCAGGCCCATCCTAGCAGCCATTTTCAATGATGAACATGCCAAGAGTGAAGACCTGGTCGAAGCGGGTTTTGCAGCCGCACAGCAGAGTGGCGAGCTGCGTGAAGATCGGCATCAGTTGCTCCGGAGTGTACAGCGGGGCAGATTCTTCCGGTGGGACGGCTTCGTTCTCTGACTGCCGACGGAATCCAGGAGGAGGGAGCGGGGGTCATTCGCTGGTGGATGGTGCCGACGATGCTGGAGCTTGGACCGATGCAGCTGCCGCTGCCAGTCGCTTGTGTGGCTGTAGCGGTGGGAGTATTGGAATCACACGACGGGGAGCCGGGATGGCTGGAATGTTCACCTCGTTGATTACAGGAACACGGTTCTTCTTCGGAATGTGCCTGGTGGAAGTCTTTTTCCGGATTTCCAGGAACTCGGCTCGCTTTTGGCAGCCCTTTGTGGTGGCCCGATGTTTGTCGCCACAGTTGGCGCACTTGGGATCGGCCATCTCCATTTTGTCGCACTCGTCAGTCGGATGGGGTTCGCCAAACTTGTTGCAGCGCGGCTTCATGCGGCAGTTGCTGGTGCCGTGCCCGAAATTGAAGCAGTTGGTGCATTGCGTGACATCGCGGTGCACTGGCCGATATCGCTGCCAGTCAACGACGGTGTAATTTATAACGCAAACCAGCTTCAGGTCCTTCCAGGTACTGGAGCCGTGCTCCAGATGGGTCAGGTAAAGCTGGTCGCGATATCTCCTCGCCTTGTCGTGACGAGCGATCTTGTGGACGGCTACTGGCTTCAGTCTGCAACTTTCAAGCTCTGCTTGGAGCTCTTCCTCCTTCATGTCGTGAAGTCCTCGCAGCAAAGCCTTGAGCGGCTTCGCTCCGGGGTGATCATAAGTGTAGTACTCATACTTGTGGACCTCGAGGAACTCCACGACGGATTGATGATGGTCCCTGTTTGCCGGCATCACTTTCACGCCCTCGCTGCAGAGCCGAAAAGTACATTTCAGCCCCTTAGCGATCAGCTGGCGTAAATCCGGCGGATCGCCCTTCACAAACACGGGCGGGCACTTCTCCTTTCGCTCCGGTTGCACCTGCGGCAGCTGCGATTGCTGCTTCTTCCTCTTTTTCGGCGGATTGCCGGCGTCATCAAGCGGCAACGGCGAGAACACGTTGCTCTACAAAAGCTGCTTGGAGGGGTTACCCGCGCCTCCAAGAGCACTGCGCTTAGGCACTTTTCCAGCGACCGAATCGGCCACCGAGTCTCTCATGACGGGTCCGGGAAAATCCGGGAAAATAACGCCAACGCGACGAAGCGAAAACGTAAACAGCGAATGAACGAGAAAAAACACTTGGAAAAAATGCGCGAGCAAAAAACACGTCCATACGTGCTGCTGTCTCGAACTGGAATGATATTCTTTCTGGATTTTATGTGCAGTATTTAAACCACTTTAAACTGCATTATGTTCCATTTGCCTTAACTTCAAATTTTATTGGTACCACAAATAAAATTTCAATGCATCGACTAATAATTAAATTCTATCTGTTCTCGCATATATAATTCATAATCACACAATGAACTGAAAATAAAAACAAATGTTAGAGAATCTTCTCGCACTCCCTGGTACATTATTCAAGTTTGACTTGGAAAACAGGATTTCATCTTGTCCAATTTAATTACCTTCCTTTTTTAGCAACGAATAGATGGTAATTGTTAATTTGGTAGTACATGTATTCTACTTGGAAAGAAGATAATATTTAAACGTGGTTTTTTGGTTCGGAACATATACGACAGTACGGAGGTCCGGATTCGGATAAAGGCACATTCACCTAGCAAAAACTGAACCTACAGGTAAAATTTCAATTTATAAATTTCTGCTGAATCGCAAAGCTTAGGAATAGTGGTTCCCAATAAAATGTTTTTATTTGGTCTTACAGGAAGAAGAAATCCAGGAGGAGCGGTTACTTGGCCATCAAGTACAGTGCAGGGCATCAAGTGAAGCGATGGCGCCCGTTTTACCGTTGAGAAGGAAAATCACGTACTACACCTTGAACTGTTTGCGTCGTTTTGTAACCGGAAGCCGCGGAAGTCAAGTTAATCCTTCATCATGTTCATCGAACGAGAACCGCATGTTGTTGAAGTCTTCTTCTACAGCAGGAAAATTACCAACGAATCGGTGAATCAAATGAATTACCTACTAAAAAGCTTTCCGTAAGCTTCAATAAATACTTTCATTTACTAGCAAACCTAACATCAACTACTAATAATGTATGCAAATTAGCGACAACAAATCTGTGCGCCCACTGCATCAATTTTAATTTGTGCGATATTACATTTGAGGCGTGATTATAAAGTGTGTCTACTCATCCATATTCTTCTTCTTATTGGCTTTACACCTCCTCGCAGCTTGATGTTCATTAAGCACTTCCACAGTTATTAACCGCGAGGTTTCTAAGCCAAGTTACCATTTTTGCATTCGTATATCATGAGGCTAACACGATGATACTTTTAAGCCCAGAGAAGTCGAGACAATTTCCAAACCGGAAATTGCCTAGACCGGCACCGGGAATCGAACCCAGCCACCCTCAGCATGGTCTTGCTTTGTAGCCGCGCGTCTTACCGCACGGCTAAGGAGGGCCCCCAATCTTCAATATTCTGTAAAACCGATTCGAAAAGCTTGTTTCAAATTAATTTCAATCTGGGATAACATATATAGCACATTAATCGAATCTTCTTGATCATGTTAACTGTCATACAAAAGCTTGATTAAATCGAGAAACACCAATTGTCATGAAAACTGCATAGCGACAGGCGAGTCCAAGAAAGTGCTCGATTATTCACATGGGCCAAAACTGAGCTCATATACACAGTGAAGCGTTTTGAATAAAAATATAGTAATTAGTAGAGCTTGCAAATAAATAATAAATGATGCTATCAGATACTATGCTGACAATCGAAAATTGGAATGGTAACTTCAATAAAATAAATATATTACTGAATGTATTGAAGGATAGAGCTCTATTCCGTTGATGTAGCACCATATCGATCATTTGGTCTTGTATATGAAAACTGGAGCGGCTAAATATTTTAATGTGAAATAGGGTATGTGGCGCAAACCTTAGCCTAATATGATGTGGTTGAGCATATTTATTGTTGAAAATCTTCATAAATTGAAACTTTAACCAAAATAATACCACCAGACGGCTTGCTTACTTTTAGTTATTACACCAAGAAGTCAAAAACAACAATTATTGTGCACAATCTTTTATTGAGGCCTTCCAAAATCTCGAGCGAAATGGACTTCATATTCAACAAATTTTCCTAATCTGAGCTCTGGTGGATGATGATTTTTCAGTCCATGTATGGTTGGTGCATTATTCTCAATACATCGTTTGGAAAGGCCGTAATGTAGGCAAACCATAATGTGCCGCTTCAAATAAAAAACGTAAGCTGAAATTTGGTATCAAGCGCTCTTAATATTGCCCTAAAAATTTCAGTTAATCGTGTCGCTATACTAATGAAAATTGTGAATTTAATATGAATGCCAAAATAGTGTGATTGTTATCCGCTCATCTAATGTGCGAAAATAGGTTAGTCCATTCAGAAAACCCCTTTATTGGGCAATAGAAAAAACTCTTGCACAGCCTTTCTGCATCTTGAAAGAAAGCTTTCTAACCAGTTGAAAGTAGGTTTTCGAGCTTCTTGAAAGTAGGCTTCCAAGCCTCCTGGAAAAAGGCTTCTTAAAAGAAGGCTTTTGAGCCTCTTGAAAGTAGACTTTCAAGCATCTTAAAAGTTGGCTTACGAGCCATTTGGAAGAAGCTTTCCGAGCCTTTTGAAAAGAACCTTCCGATCCTCTTGAATGGAGTTTTCCGAGCTTTATGAAAGGCTTAAAACAAGGCTTCCGAGCCTCTCCAAAAGAGGCTTGCAGGCCTCTCGAAAGATGGCATCCAAGCCTCTTGAAAGGTGGCTACACCAAGCCTCTTGAAAGGAGGCTATCAAGTCTCTTGAAAGGAGGCTATCAAGCCTCTTGAAAAGGAGGCTATCAAGCCTCTTGAAAAGGAGGCTATCAAGCCTCTTGAAAAGGAGGCTATCAAGCCTCTTGAAAAGGAGGCTATCAAGCCTCTTGAAAAGGAGGCTATCAAGCCTCTTGAAAAGGAGGCTATCAAGCCCCTTGAAAAGGAGGCTTCCAAGCCTCTTGAAAGAAGGCTTCCAAAACTTTTGAAAAAAGGCTTCTGAACATCTTGAAAGGAGGCCTTCGAGCTGCTTGGGAGAGGGCTTCCGAGAAGCGTAGAAGGATGCTTCTACTTCTCTTGCAACCGAAGCCAATCCGGAGATGGCGAGTTCGATTCTTGGTCCGGTCTAGGATGTTTTTGGGTGCGAAACATTCTCGACTCGCCTGGGCATAGTGTATCCATTGTACTTGTCACTCAAGATACATACTGATGCAATGGCACACGTAGAGAGCTTTCAATTAATAACTGAGGAAATGCTTATAAAGTTGAAAAGCAGGCCAAGTTCTAGTTGGAATGTAGAGTCATAGAAGAAGAAGGAAGCAACCGAGCTTTTCTGAAAAAAAATGCTTCATGTCTTTTAAACGGAAGCTCCCGAATCTTTAGATTCTAAATTTTAGTTCAAAAGCATATTACTCAACATTTCGCTTAGATCCGGTAGATTGCATTGAAATTTTTTTAAATTTGCAAATTTTGAAATAAAAAATACACAACTATCAAAACTGTATCAACAAGTTTCGATTGGAATTGAGGGGGTAAGAAGCAAAAGGATGTAAGTGACATACTGGTGAAATTTGAGTTGAATGTAAAAAATGCTTTGGTTTTAGAGCTTTGCGGCAATATGTTGATACAGTTATTTGTAAAAAATCTGAAAATTCACGGAAAATAAGTAATTTTTTGAAGTTCCATAAGATTTGTATGAAATGAAAAATTATTGAAAAACTTTGCACCCATTTTTCTCAAAGCTAAGTTTTTGTCACTTGCGTTTGACCCCCTCAATTGTAATAGTCCGCCATTACGCATTTTTACCCGAGGTACCCCCTAGGGCCAGCGAAGGTACCCCCAGGGGTACATGTACCTCAGGTTGAGAACCGGTGCTATATGATACACCCGATTATTTTTTTTACACGGGTGGGTATTAGCTGATTACGACCTTTAGCGTTGATGAAACTATGAGTTAACCCCATGAAAAAATTCACAAAAAATCAAAGAAAATTCAGGTGGTATTTAAAAAGCTGTGAAAAATCAGGTTAACCGGGAAATTAAAGAATACCAACCGAGTAAAAAAAATATTGGGTGTATTGCCTTGGAGAATTCGAACAGAGTATCCACACGTTTTGGCGGTAGCAGGGACTATGTCCAAGGGCTTGACGATCTCTCCCCAGGCCATTTGTGAGTTGTGTGGCTTGCCTAGGATGTGG
The DNA here is from genome assembly GCF_024139115.2 of Armigeres subalbatus. NCBI lineage: Eukaryota > Metazoa > Arthropoda > Insecta > Diptera > Culicidae > Armigeres > Armigeres subalbatus. The sequence continues at coordinate 63,571,502 of NC_085139.1, forward strand.
TGGGGTTTGACAGTGGGCCCTATCAAGGCTTAAGAAACGTTGGGCGATGTAAAGAGCTTTCTGAATGATTTACCACCGGCGGTGTGTCTTCTGTCTCTTTCCATCCTTCGAAAAGTTGAGCTTGTGGTAGAGAACCGAGAAATACCACAAACACTCATTCAAAAAATGCGGATTTATGTAGTGGTTTGATGCCAATCTGTGTTCCCCCTTAAACTCCTATAAAAATTGCATGTATCCGCAAGTAGGCCCCACCAAATCGACCGTGTGTCACTTAAAGCGCACAAGCCCAAGTCCTGGTGTCAGGTGGGACACAAAACAGACCTGACACGACCGCCCGCCGACGAGACAGGAGGTTTGCGCAGGCCCAATAAGCCGCCTATAAAACCAATAACTATGAGCAATATATGAGATAATACGAGTCGATATAATCGGCAAAGACCAAGGCGAGGAATAAAGGATCACGATTGGAAGCGTGGAACATGGAACAGCCAGTCGCTAGGTTTGCGACAGGATGATCTACGATGAATTACATCCCCGCAACTTCGACGTCGTGGCGCTGCAGGAGATTTGCTGGACAGGACAGAAAGTGTGGAAAAGCGGGCATCGAGCGGCTACCTTCTATCAAAGCTGTGGCACCACCAACGAGCTGGGAACCGGCTTCATAGTGCTGGGTAAGATGCGCCAACGCGTGATTGAGTGGCAGCCAATCAACGCAAGGATGTGCAAGCTGAGGATTAAAGGCCGTTTCTTCAACTATAGCATCATCAACGTGCACTGCCCACACAAAGGGAGACCCGACGACGAGAAAGAAGCGTTCTATGCACAGCTGGAGCAGACATACGATGACTGCCCACTGCGGGACGTCAAAATCGTCATCGGTGACATGAACGCTCAGGTAGGAAGGGAGGACATGTATAGACCGGTCATCGGACCAGATAGTATGCACACCGTATCAGACGATAACGGCCAACGATGCATAAACTTCACAGCCACCCGTGGAATGGTAGTCCGAAGCACCTTCTTTTCCCGCAAAATATCCACAAGGCCACTTGGAGATCACCTAACCAAGAAACGGAAAACCAAATCGAACACGTTATAATCGACAGAAAATTCTTCTCCGACATCACTGAAGTGACCTTGTTGTGATCTGCCGAACTTATTATTTCATTATCATTTAGTATTCAGCCAATAACTCATTCCAGAGGCGGAATTTCAAAAAGTGTTGTACGGCGAACTTCTAGCGCTATTTCCCCTCTACAACTTTGTCTAAGGGTACATTGCTCTATGTCAATTATTTTCAGCGTGAAACGCTATTATCACTTAATATACTAAACACAAAAGATATTTTAGTTACAAGACAAAGATTGTCGCTGTCGACGCTGTCCGGAATATTTTTGCTGGCGAGGTTTGGGTGCATAATGTCAATAAAGGAAAAATCCATACGATTTGACAGTTCGGTACTCAACATGTTTCGGACAGCAGAACAAAGGGAACCGAAGCGGGATTCTTTATCTCGTAACTAAAATATTTTTTATCGAGACCGTGAAGAGACCGAGTAACTGTACCGCGCTAATAACACACGAAAGTTCTATGAGAAGTTAAACCGTTCACGTAAGGGCCACGTGCCACAGCCTGATATGTGTAAGGACATAAACATGAAACTTTTTAGGAACAACCTTGAGGTGACCCAAAGGTGGTGGCAGCACTACGAAGAACACCTGAATGGCAATATGGCAGACGAAGATGGCGGTATGAACCTTGGAGAACGCGCGCAGAACATAATTTTACCGGCTCCGGATCTCCAGGAAATCCAGGAGGAGATTGGCAGGCTGAAGAACAACAAAGCCCCTGGGGCAACGGCAACGATGGATCGGGTAAAGTGCGTAGTTCGAAATTCAGGGGGATTCTCGAGTCCCTTTGAAATGCGCAGAGGGTTACGGAAAGGTGATGGTCTTTCGTACCTGCTATTCAACATCGTTTGGGAAGGGGTAATACGAAGAGCAGGGATTAACACGGGTGGTACAATTTTCAATAAGTCCGTCCAGCTATTTGGCTTCGCCGACGACAAAGTTGTTATGCCACGTAACTATGAGAAGACGGAGGAAGCGTACATCAGACTGAAGAGGAAAGCTCAGCGGATCGGACTAGTCATCAACACGTCGAAAACGAAGTACATGATAGGAAGAGGTTCAAGAGAAGACAATTAGTCTGAAAAAAATAAATAATAAAAATAAAAATCTTCACGTGCATTAGTGTAATTCATCACGCAGTAAATTATTTTTTAATTGCATCCTGTTCCACAATATTACATTCCTTGAACAAAAAATGTATTTCGGTCTGGATAGGATTCGAACCTAGGCTTGACTCAAGCATCGCCATTGTGCACCTGTGCGCCCACGAGTCTAATTTGATTACTTATAGGAGTGATGGTTGGAAGCCAAGGTAAGTCGTCTATACCTAAATAATTACCGCTGAACTCGAATGATTTAAGCATAGTCGTTTCGGATTTCTAAGGAGGAGAAGGTGTTTTTATGTATTCAATAGAACAAATAAAACAATGGCAAAACATACTTTTGCATATAAACAAACGATTCATAAAGAACATCTGATTGTTCCTTAAAACGCTATCATAAATCCATAAAATAGTTCAGGAGATTCCATAAGAAATAAATTTACGATCCATAACTAAGCTAAAATTTAGCAATTAATAGGGAAATATGTTCCATTAATGTGGTCATGAAAAACAATACAATTCTTGCTATTTTCCCATGAACATATGACAAATGATCCATAAATCTATGGAAATGATCCATAAAAAACTATATTTTGATCCATAAAACTTCAATTTGCGCATTTTTTATCGTGATGATGATCTTGATCCTTGATCCACTTGATTCATAGTTTTGGTGATATGATCCATAAATTTTGATAAATGATCCATAGATTTTATAAAATGTGTGGATCATTTAATATAGTTTCATTGGCCTTCTTTCCAAGCATTATGGATCACATTATCAAAATTATGTATCATATGACCAAAATTATGGATCATATTACTGACATTATGGATCATCATCAGGATAAATATTGCGCAAAGTTGAAATTTCATGGATCATTTTTCAATTTTTATTGATTGACCTATGGATCATAAAATTATTCTTTATGTAATCTCCCGAACTATTTTATGGATTTATGGTAGCGTCTTATGGAACATATGGATGTTATTAACGGATCGTTTTTGCACATTGAACGGTGCAAAGTAAGGGCTGCCTAAAACAATCTTATGCAGTAGACTGGCGGTGTAAAGAGGGCATTGCTGGTAAAGTTTTTATGCAGAGGCTTGCCAGCAATGTTTCGTTTCGGTGTACTAAACAATATATTAACGCTGAGTTATTGATTAATTTGCGTGATGAGCCAACGTTACATCCTAGGCTAACATTACCTCCCGTGGCCCTATATCGAATTAGTTGTATCTTTAATACTGCTATATTATTTGCTACTATATAGAATAGAAGCACATGATATTGCAGTATAATTCTGCATAGGGTAAAAGACCCAATAGTGGAGGAACTAAGCATGTTCCACTACTATTTGTTGGTTCACACCAAGCCTATACTTCATTTCACTTACCTCAAGGGTGCACATGGAAGATTATTAATTATATTTAATGCGAAAGGGGTTCAGATTGCAGTAGCATCCATCATTGTTACCTAAAATGGTACCTCCAATTATTGGTGCAGTGTTCCAATAGTTGCGGTATTTTTTAATTCGTGTTCCTATAGTTGCGAATCCCATTGTTTACATATGGGACTCGCAACTATAGGAACACTACCGCAACTATTGGTGCAAAGCAGAGAAAAGGAAAAGGTATTTCAGTGATACTTTACCAATTTTGATGCAATTCTCAACCTGTTTTCCTGTATTTCGTGTAATGACAGGTCAACAAATTGATAGACTATATGGGTTGCTGCGTTTAATACGTAGATTGTGTAAAAACAACACTACCGCAACTATAGGAGCACCCACGACTATCGGAACTTTTACCCTATTTGTTTGCTTAATAGTCAGTTTGTGAACTCAACAACATGATTTGATGTAATGTACTTTTATTTGCGTTATCTCATCATCAAAACTAAACTACGCTAGTACTATTTTAGTTTTTTTCAATAGGCTATATTACATCCGGCAAGCTTAAAACTCTTCGATCATCAGAACACTATGCGCAAATTATTCGTTTCGTAATCTATTGAATAAAACTCATTTGCTAATTGTTGAAGAAATTTGCATTTATTCATCCTAAATCGTACGAAACACTACAATTACTGCATCCGTATGACATTCACTTAGTACTAGTATTTCTTGCATCACGCAAGTTGAAGAACTAAAGAATAAATTAAACAATTCACTTGAGCTACAGTTTCTTCCTCGTTGCCTAATACTAGCAAGTCCCTTCTCTCCTGAGTCAAAGGAACACTACCCGCTAGTTACACAAGAGAAATCCATCATCGATCAAAGCAAGTAAATAACATTGACCCAGTATACTTAATAAACTCCAGCAGTCAGAGAAACCGCGCCTGGCCGTTTCCTATCGATCCCCTAAGCAATTAGAGATCCACGATCTCCTCACTAATCCTTTTTGTTGCTAACCGTCGCGTCCCTCCGGTCGTCTTCGGCCATATCGTGATCGTCCCAGCCCCACACGACATTCTCCTGTTCGTGATCCAGACTGTTGACGTAGTCAACCATTTTCTCCCGCAGGTGCTCCTCGCTGTAGGCATGTGATCCATCGCCCGTCCTCAGCACCCGTTTCTTGATCATGTCATCCGACACCGATTTCAGGTCGTATGCCCAGCCGATCTTGGCGAAGAAATCGATCACCGCCGTCGTAAAATTGGTGCTGTACTTGCCCAACTCCGAAGTCTTGTAATCCCAGGGGAACACGTGATGGTAGTTGTGCCAGCCCTCGCCAACCGCTGCGATCGCTACGAAGGTGCTGTTGGTTGGGGAAATTTTCCTAGCGAAATAGAAGATGAGAATGAATAAATAAGTTATTCTTAATTTAGTATATTGAAAAGTTAAAAACTGCAACTACACAGTACCGTAGTTAATATAAACTCATTTTTGTCAAAATAATTGCATTTTCAGGTAGAAATAAAATACTGACCTGTCGTAGGGTTTTGTTCCCCAGATATGGGCTGCACTGTTCACCAGCCAGGTTCCATTTAGCGATAGGACGTAGCGGAAGATAGCCACAATGTACCAAGAGTTTGAAAATGTTTCATCCAAGAAGTGATACGACAGATAAGTTGGAATTACGAAGCAAAATAGTGGCATCAGCACGGCGTAATATCTGTAAGAAAAGTAATAATGGAAAAGTTGAACTAAAAGTTTCTCACGATTATACTATGTATGATCATTTACTTGAAACATTTAAATTTTTGTGGATTCAGTCTGTCGATTTACGTAAGTCTCTAAAAATATATTTCTGTATTGTCGATTTAACCCAGAAAACTGCATCCAACCAACGGCTGTTAGAAATTCTAACAATTCTGTATAAGAACCTACCAAAACCTGTATAAAAACTGGGCATATGCGAAATTGTTAGATTCTTTTATACAAAAAAATATATGCTTACAAACAAATATTGTAATTTTTTTTGTTAAATATCTAAGCTGTGCATATGCACAGAACGTGTTTCAAAATGAGCAAATTGATATAAGATTTGCGAAAAATAATTCACGTGTCTCGGAGGGACTCGAACTCTCAACCTCCTTCTTTCTAGATAGGCGTGATAACCCATACACAACAATACCACTTAAAGGTCACGTTTGCGGAAAAGCCTTTTTATCTAGAACATTACCCTCTATGTCCCCAACAACGAACTGTGCGGATTTGTATAGGGTAACGGTACCAATATTGGAGGTATTAGTAGTAAATATTTTTTAAAAATTGATAATTATTGGAAACTAGCAGACCCGACGAACTTTGTTTCGCCGAAAATTGATTTGTTCTCTGCTTAGATCTCGGGTAAAGAAATCGGTGTTTCATTTGTATGGGAGCCCCCTTTCCAAAGCGGGGAGGAGTCTCGAACCATCTTAAGAACCTTCCCCGGCTAAACAAAACTTTTCATACAAATTTTTACGCTGATCGGTTCAGTAGTTTCCGAGTCTATAAGGTTCAGACAGGCAGAAATTCATTTTTATGTATATACAGGGGTTAGGCAAAATGATTGAGATAGGCAAAATTTGGCCCAAATTCAAATCCTTATAACTTTTTGAAAAATTGATGAAATTGGACAAAACCGGAAGCATTCGACGGCAAATTTAGTCAAGATTTAGGAACATGTGCGGTCACGAATACTGGCCACCGGACACCGGAGATGTTCCGGATTTTCGGAGGCCATGTCAAAAACACATTTTTTCTGCCGCTCGTATTTTTGTGTGGTTTGAAGTTACATCGATAAACAATATTTTCCTAGAAACTAGATCTTATTGAAAATCGAATGCGGGCTGTTGCGCTAAGATCCGTTGAAAAATATGCGAGATATGGCCATTTCAGTGAACCTGGTTCCGGATACTATGGTCAATTATGTATATCCTTCCAATCACGTATATATTATCCGGTACCATATCAATATTGGTATCAAACTTCAAGATTTTTCATGGAGATGCTTCAGGAAGCATATGCAGGACGATCAGTTGCCCTGACCACTCTGTAGTAGGTTCCATGTGCCCCGGAGGAAGTGGCCAATTTGAAAAACGTTCAGAACCCTATCAATATGGGTATCAAACTTCAAGATTTTTCTTGGAGATGCTTCAGGAAGCATATTCAGGGCGATCAGTTGCCCTGACCACTCTGTGGTAGGTTCCAGGTGCCCCGGGGGAAGTGGCCAATTTGAAAAACGTTCAGAACCCTATCAATATGGGTATCAAACTTCAAGATTTTTCATGGAGATGCTTCAGGAAGCATATTCAGGACGATCAGCTGCCCTGACCACTCTGTAGTAGGTTCCAGGTGCCCCGGGGGAAGTGGTCAATTTGAAAAACGTTCCGAACCCTATCAATATGGGTATCAAACTTCAAGATTTTTCATGGAGATGCTTTAGGAAGCATATTCAGGATGGTCAGTTGCTCTGACCACTCTGTAGTAGGTTCAATGTGCCCCGGGGGAAGTGGCCAATTTGAAAAACGTTCAGCACCCTATCAATATGGGTAACAAACTTCAAGATTTTTCATGGAGATGCTTCAGGAAGCATATTCAGGACGATCAATTGCCCTGACCACTCTGTGGTAGGTTCCAGGTGCCCCGGGGAATTTGCCAATTTGAAAAACGTTCAGAACCCTATCAATATGGTTATCAAACTTCAAGATTTTTCATGGAGATGCTTCAGCAAGCATATTCAGGACGATCAATTGCCCTGACCACTCTGTGGTAGGTTCCAGGTGCCCCGGGGAATTTGCCAATTTGAAAAACGTTCAGAACCCTATCAATATGGGTAAAAAACTTCAAGATTTTTCATGGAGATGCTTCAGGAAGTATATTCATGATGATCAATTGCCCTGACCACTCTGTGGTAGGTTCCAGGTGCCCCGGGGAATTTGCCAATTTGAAAAACGTTCAGAACCCTATCAATATGGTTATCAAACTTCAAGATTTTTCATGAAGATGCTTTAGGAAGCATATTCAGGATGATCAGTTGCTCTGACCACTCTGTAGTAGGTTCAAGGTGCCCCGGGGGAAGTGGCCAATTTGAAAAACTTTCAGAACCCTATCAATAGGGGTATCGAACTTCAAGATTTTTCAGAAGATGCTTATTGAAGCATATTCAGGATGGTCAGTTGCTCTAACCACTCTGTAGTATGTTCAAGATGCCCCGGGGGAAATGGCCAATTTGAAAAAACGTTCAGAACCCTATCAATATGGGTATCAAACCTCAAGATTTTTGGAGGTGCTACTTTAAATGCATTTTAGAACCGGCAGCTGTCATGACCACTCTGTAGTAGGTTCCAGGTGTCCTGGGGAAGTGGCCAATTTGCGAAATGTTCGAAACCATATCAAAATGAGCATCAAAGTTCAAGGTTTTTCATGGAGATGCTTCAGGAAGCATATTCAGGACGATCAGTTGCCCTGACCACTCTGTAGTAGCTTCCAGGTGCCCCGGGGGAAGTAGCCAATTTGAAAAACGTTCAGAACCATATCAATATGGGTATCAAACCTCAAGATTTTTCGAGGTGATACTTTTAAATGCATTTTAGAACCAGCAGCTGTCATGACCACTCTGTAGTAGATTCCAGGTGTCCTGGGGAAGTGGCCAATTTGCAAAATGTTCGAAACCATATCAAAATGAGCATCAAAGTTCAAGGTTTTTCATGGAGATGCTTTTGGACTCTCCTCCAAAACGCTCATTAGACTGGTCTACCTCTATGGCCACGAAAGTTGGATGTTGCTGGCGAAGGACCAACGCGCCCTTGGAGTTTCCGAATGGAAGGTGTTGCGGACTATTTATGGTGGGGTGCAGATGGAAGCCAATGGAGGTGGTGGTGGAGGTCAATGAACCACGAGTTGTAACTGTTAGGAGAACTACCCACACGGTACAATTTTGGCGGTTACGATGGGCCGGGCAAGAAGCCAGAATGTCAGACGATAACCCGATTGAGATGATGCTTCGATAATAATCCGACCGGTACAAGAAGAAGAGGCGTACAGCGGTCACGGTGAATCGACCAAGTGGAACGCGACCTGCGGATCTTTCGCAAAAATGAAAAACAGACGTCATATTCAGGATTTGTCATCATATCAACAAATACCTTGTCTTCCAAAATAATTTAATAATCGGCAGGCTTCACTTTGCCCTTAAGTGCCATAATAGGACCATGGCCATGTCAAGATATAGCACCCCACACAATTGCTAAGTCATGCTTGCGACCTGCTGCCATTGATGGCAGGCCATCTTACACTTGGTCGATCCACCGTGACCGCATCGCGCCTCTTCTTCTTGTACCGGTCGGATCATTATCGAGCACCATCTCAATCGGGTTGTCGTCTGACATTCTGGCTACATGCCCGGCCCACCGTAACCACCAAAATTGTACCATGTGGTAGTTCTCCTAACAGTTACAACTCGTGGTTTATTGGCCTCCACCACCACCTCCATTGGCTTCCATCTGCACCCCACCATAAATAGTCCGCAACACCTTCCATTCTGAAACTCCAAGGGCGCGTTGGTCTTTCGCCAGCAACATCCAACTTTCGTGGCCATAGAGGTAGACCAGTCTAATGAGCGTTTTGGAGGAGAGTCCAAAAGCATCTCCATGAAAAACCTTGAACTTTGATGCTCATTTTGATATGGTTTCGAACATTTTGCAAATTGGCCACTTCCCCAGGACACCTGGAATCTACTACAGAGTGGTCATGACAGCTGCTGGTTGCAGGACCGGATTTAGACGGAAGGGGGCCCCGGGGCCGCGGATTTAGACGGAAGGGGGCCCCGGGGCCGACAGCTTGTGGGGGCCCCAAAATGTACAAAAAAGGTTGGTTTTGGTACACAATATTTGTGGGGGCCCGGGGCCACGGCCCCCCCGGCCCCCCGCTTAATCCGGCCCTGGCTGGTTGATCCTTCGCCAGCAACATCCAACTTTCGTGGCCATAGAGGCCGACCAGTCTAATGAGCGTTTTGTAGATGGTCAACTTCGTGCGGCGGCGAACTCTATTCGACAGGAGAGTCCAAAAGCATCTCCATGAAAAACCTTGAACTTTGATAATGAGTATTGAGTATTTGATATGGTTTCGAACATTTTGCAAACTGGCCACTTCCCCAAGACACCTGGAACCTACTACAGAGTGGTCAGGGCAACTGATCGTCCTGAATATGCTTCCTGAAGCATCTCCATGAAAAATCTTGATGTTTGATACCCATATTGATAGGGTTCTGAACGTTTTTCAAATTGGCCACTTCCCCCGGGGCACCTGGAACCTACTACAGAGTGGTCAGGGCAGCTGATCGTCCTGAATATGCTTCCTGAAGCATCTCCATGAAAAATCTTGAAGTTTGATACCCATATTAATAAGATTCTGAACGTTTTTCAAATTGGCCACTTTCCCCCGGGGAAGCTACCACAGAGTGGTCAGAGCAACTGATCATCCTGAATATGCTTCCTGAAGCATCTTCATGAAAAATCTTGAAGTTTGATACCCATATTGATAGGGTGCTGAACGTTTTTCAAATTGGCCACTTCCCCCGGGGCACCTGGAACCTACCACAGAGTGGTCAGGGCAACTGATCGTCCTGCATATGCTTCCTGAAGCATCTCCATGAAAAATCTTGAAGTTTGATACCAATATTGATATGGTACCGGATAATATATACGTGATTGGAAGGATATACATAATTGACCATAGTATCCGGAACCAGGTTCACTGAAATGGCCATATCTCGGATATTTTTCAACGAATCTTAGCGCTACAGCCCGCATTCGATTTTCAATAAGATCTAGTTTCTAGGAAAATATTGTTTATCGATGTAACTTCAAACCACACAAAAATACGAGCTGCAGAAAAAATGTGTTTTTGACATGGCCTCCGAAAATCCGGAACATCTCCGGTGTCCGGTGGCCAGTATTCGTGACCGCACATGTTCCTAAATCTTGACTAAATTTGCCGTCGAATGCTTCCGGTTTTGTCCAATTTCATCAATTTTTCAAAAAGTTATAAGGATTTGAATTTGGGCCAAATTTTGCCTATCTCAATCATTTTGCCTAACCCCTGTAGATTGACTGCTTTAATATCTTAGCCAATCAATAAACTCATAAGTTTGCTTACAAAAATGAGATTGATTTCATCTGACATCAACAACTACAAAATATACTACTAATGGGTACACTGTTCCTTTACTGCCGCTACGCATATCAGTCCCATTTCGGTTTTCGTCCCTTTTGAGTTAACACCGTGTATAGCATTTAATTTCATCATACTTCCACATAACATGATAAAAAATGAGACTTTGTTCTGGAGAAATGTGAAAAAATACCAAACCAACCTTGTCCAATATTGAATGTACCCGCATACCAGTCCCATTATAAATTTACATAAGTGGATTGCTCAAAGTTCAATTATTTTTCCATTGATTTGAATCGTTTTGCATTAACTCATTGAATGAGGAATGACTCTGCAAAATTTTAACCAGATCGCGGAATGTTTAATTATATTAGTTTTTTTTAAAGTTTTGCATGGAAAATGCGTTTTAAGACTTCATCGGCTATTATCTCAGTATGTGAAAACCAATATGGGACTGATATGAAAGTACCGGCGGTAAAAACTAATTTTGGTTCCCATAGTGGTGCTATCCATTAATTTCTTATGAGACTCGCCACTATTGGTACAGTTGCACCACAATAGGTACAAGAGAGTCAATTTTATTAAACAAAATCATTGTTTTCAATAGTTTTTCAAGCAAAATCTTAGGATAAGTTGCATTTAATAGGATATTTAAAGCACGACGCATCAGCTGGAAATCATCGTAAAGTGTATAATTGTGACAAATCTCATTAAAACCCCACTATCTCCACTAAGGGTACGGATACCTTAGAGTGTGAATCAATCACAAAGCCAAAGACTCGCTTGGCTAAAACTTTTGATGAGTGAGACTGTGGAATTTATAACTGTAAAGGTTCTCCCAAACACACGCGACGCGACAGTCGCGACGTGATTCTATCGCTTGGCGACAGCGATTCTGTCGCCCTTGGTATGGAAGCGTAAATAGATCATTGCCTGCAGCGACCCAACGATAGAATCACGGCGACTAGTTGTCGCCGTCGCGGCGATGCAATCGCTTATCGTAATCGTAACGGTGTAAATTCGGCCATATCGCCAGGCTCGGTACAACACTGCAGCTGACAATATGGCTTCCCTGACCCCGAATCCCAAGATGTCAGGCGACTCGTCCCGAGGGAATGAATGACCTGATTATTAGCAATGTCATTAACGGAGCCTGTGGAGTTTCCAGTGAGGTCTGCTTCGGTGGCAAGCGGGTGGCAGTGTGGGGTACTTACGCACCTCCAAGTGGTGCACATGTGGTACAAGCGTAATACCCCCACAGAATGAGGGACCGAATGTATGGGTGAGCACACAAGTAACCACGGGGTGACCACCACACTGATTGAGGACTATCTGGACTACGAACAACCAACAGGGGGGTATCTCCTGCACGGTACCCATAGAGTCTCCCTGTTGGGTATCAAAAACCGGGAGGTGAGTGTTAGGCACGAGTGACGTGCCGGATGTACCACGCCCTAAACGATGCACATGAGGTGCACAAAGTGGAAACAAATGGAAGATGGGGGTATTACAACCCGATAAAGAATGCATAACAAAATTATAACAAGAGGAGTTATTTATTTCAGAAAAATATTGAAACAAAATGTGTTATAAATTTTGCTGGTTAGTTGTTAAAATAACAAAAATTATATCAAAAATGCTTCTAGCCGTAACATAATTAAAACAGAGGTTGATAGCTTCATATCAACATTATAACAAACGTTGATATGATTTTACTGTACAAAAATCTACTTTTAAGGTAAATGCCTACATCACGGATAGAAATCTGGTACACTATCACGCCGGATTTCCATCCATAATGTAGGCAATTAACTTTGTTCCAGCTATGTATTAATATCGAGCGGGTTCAAGTTATATTGAAGGTGATTACCTCCGATTTTTTTTCCAATGTCCACAAGAAATGTTATGTAATTTTGATATTAAATAGAACTAGCCGAAGACACATTTTTATCGAATTATCTAATTATAACACACGTTGTTTTAAATAACAGCAATTGATAGAATTGAGTTATAATTTTGTTATGCATTCCTGATCGGGTAGTTATCCCCTAAAGTATTGCTTAATTGCTTAATAACTGGAGAAAAAGGAGTTAGTTTTAGTGGGTTGGGGGTGGTGATCCCACCCCCACACTACCTGGGTATGCCTCCCCAGGTATCTGGATGCAAATTTCCGTTACCCCCGTTAAAAAAACGCCTGTGTTCGAAATATGAATTATGCTCAGGATTTGAGTCAAATAGGTACTTCGGTTTTATCCTACTTATCAGTCCACTCAAAGTGTGAAGGAGTAGATGTGCGGGTAGATACTTTTTTATATCAACAGATCGAAATCCCTGAGCTCCTTAGCCGGCTACAAAGCAAGACCATGCTGAGGGTGGCTGGGCTCGATTCCCGGTGCCGGTTTTCGGATTGGAAATTGTCAAGACTTCCATGGGCATAAAGATATTTACTTACTTATGGATCCTGTACACCTCCGGTGGTGCAAAGGGCCGACTTAAAAGATCTCCATCCTGAGCGTTGCCCGGCTATCGCTTTAACCTGTTGCCAGGTTAGATTTCGGTCGACTTCTTTTATTTCTTTATTGAGGCTTCGCCGCCATGAGCCTCTGGGTCTGCCTCTGCTGCGATGTCCCGCTGGGTTCCAGTCTAATGCTTGTTTACAGATTTCTTTTCCGCCCCTACGTAGAGTGTGGCCGACCCAGCCCCACTTCCGATCCCGAATTTCTGTTGCTATCGGCCTCTGGTGACAACGACGATGGAGCTCGTTGTTTGAGATCCAGTTGTGAGGCCACCAGGCCCGAATTATATACCGCAGGCATCTATTAATGAACACCTACAGCCGTTGAGTGTTCTCCACTGATACACACCATGTTTCGCTAGCGTATAACAGCACATATTTCACGTTAGAGTTGAAAATTCGTATTTTGGTGCGTTCACTTATCTGCCTGTTTTCCAGATATTTCTTAAACTCGCAAAGGCAGCCCTTGCTTTCTTTATCCGTGCGCCTATGTCGATCTTGGTACCGCCGTCTGACGCCATTTGGCTACCAAGATATTGGAAGCTTTCAACATTCTCCACTGGTTGCCCGGCTACTGTGAAACTGGAAGGAGTCACCGTGTTTACATCCAACGATTTGGTTTTGTTGACGTTGATGACTAAACCTGCCGAAGAGGAGCGCTCGGCAAGGTCGTTGAGCCTACCCTTTTTGGGCACCTTCACTAAGATACCTTGCATCCAGTCGACCGGGAAAGTTGCGGTGTCCCAGATATTACGAAATAAACGATGCAGTAGTTGAGCGGATGTCATGGGGTCAGCTTTGAGCATCTCGGCTGATATGCGGTCGACCCCTGGGGCTTTATTCGATTTCATGCTTTGGATGGCTGTTTGAATCTCTAGCAGTGATGGAGCTTCGATATTGACGCGTGTTATACGTCGGATCCTAGGCAGATCATGCCGAAGTGGTGATGACCTGGCTGACACTTGAAAAAGTTGTTCGAAGTGTTCGAACCAGCGTTTCAGCTGGTCAGTTGGGTCGGTCAATAACTGATCATTCGCGTCTTTCACAGGCATCGTTGCATTCATCTTCGCCCCGCTTAAGCGTCGTGAGATATCGTAGAGGAGGCAAATGTCCCCGGTTACGGCGGCTCTCTCTCCTTTGTCGGCCAGAGAGTCTGCCCACGCTCGCTTGTCCCGTCGACATGAGCGTTTTACTTCCTTCTCAAGAGCCGAGTATCGTTGACGGGCTAAGACTTTGGCTCTTCTGGTTTTTGATCGCTCTATCGCGGCTTTGGCTTCTCTTCGCTCCTCTATCTTTCTCCAGGTCTCATCGGTGATCCATTGTTTTCTCTAGGTTCGTAGTTCGCCCAGATTGTTCTCGCTGGTGGTGATGAAGGCATTCTTGATGGCGGTCCATTGGTCTTCCACGCTGCCACCTTCCGGAATATCTGCAGCACGCGTCTCCAGTTCTTCAACGAAGGACCGTTTCACCGTGGCATCTTCCAGTCGGCGTGTGTTGAATCGTCGTCCAATTTTTTCCTCCTGCCGACGAATCCGCGCAATGCACAGGCGTATTTCGCCGATGAGGAGGTGATGATCAGACGCGATATCGACACTACGTTTATTCCGTACATCAAGAAGGCTCCGTTTCCATTTTCGGCTGATGCAGATGTGGTCGATTTGATTTTCTGTAAAGCCGTCACGGGAGACCCACGTGACCTTGTGAACCGGTCGATGAGGGAAGAGCGATCCCCCGATCACCATGTCGTTATTACCACAAAATTCTGCGAACAGCTCTCCGTTTTCGCTCATTTCTCCGAGACCATGGCGTCCCATAATGCGCTCATGGTTCGAGTTGTCGGATCAGATCTTCGCATTGAAGTCGCCCAAACAGATCTTGATATCACCCTTCGGAATTCTATCTACGACGGCATTGAGTTGACTGTAGAAGTTCTCTTTGTCTTGCAGATCGGCAGCATCGGTTGGCGCATAACATTGGATTATAGTAAGGTTTCGGACCCGTGTTCTAAATCTGGTAACGATTATCCTTTCACTTATAGGTTCCTACTTCATAAGCGCAGAGTGTGCCTGAGCGCGTAGTAGGAAGCTAACTCCGCGATGCCGGGGAGCGTGTTCACCTCGTAAACCAGAGTATAGCAGAACTTGTCCCGACAGCGTTCTGTGTTCTCCAAAATTTGGCCAACGGACTTCACTCAGTCCCAGGATCTCAAGCTTCATGCGGCGTGCTTCATTGGCAAGTTGTGCCAATTTACCCTGCTGGGCTAGGGTTAAAACGTTCCATGTTCCTATTCGTGTTCGTTGTTTCACGCTAAGAGTCGTCGCCGTAAAATCAATCCGTATCCTTTCATTATCGGATTCTCGAACAAATTGAACCTCACGATATCCGAATGCAAAAATGGTAACCTGGCTTAGAAACCTCACTGTTAATAACTGTGAAAGTGCTGAATGAACCGGAAGTGCTGAAATCCGGTCCAACCACCTAAGGCATTTGCGGATCAACCACTCATCCATATTCTCTTTTCTTAAGCACGTGCTTTCTGTTGTAGCCCACAGTATCGAAGTGTGTTTGTTTACCTGCCGATGATTGCTTCAACGACTCAAATTGATAGCGTATGGCTATTGCGTCTAAGTGTAGTAGCGCACGGCTTTGTCCCGCCCACTCAAACGGCAATTCGTGATGAATCGCCGTCAGGTAGGGCAATGAATATTTTTGCATATTTCATAAAGATTCTAATGCAATATTTCTCCAGGAATTGCGACGGACATATTCCAAGTATTCGGATAAAAAATCTTTATTGATTCCGACGGGAATGTTTCAGGGATTCCGAGGGGATTCTCCAGATATTTCAACAGGAATCCTCCAAGCATACCGAAGATTCTGAAAGCAATCCACCAGGGACTCCAACAGGAAATATTCCAGGGATTTCAACGAGAATATTCCAGCGATTCCGACGGGAATGTTCCAGAGATTCCAATGGAAATCTTCTAGATATCTTTTATTCGAACGGAAATGTTTCAGGGATTCGGACAGGAATGTTCCAGAGAATCCGACGGAAATATTTCAGGGATTCCAATGAGAATCTTCTAGAGATTCCGAATGGAATCCTCCAGGAATTTCAAAGGGAATATTCCCGGGAATTCCGACGGGAATATTCCAGAGACTCCGTCAGAAATTTTCCAGCAATTCCAACGTGAATGTTCCAAGGATTTCGTAGGCAATGTTTCAGGGATGTAGAAGCAAATCGTCACAGGATTCCAAAGCAATCTGTCGAGGGATGCCGAAGCAAAATGTCGAGGGACTTCGGATTAATCTTCCAGGGATTCCGTTGTTGAAGCTGTTGGGAGCCGTCGAAGAAAACAAATTACAACCGCGAAATTCGATAAACTATAAGTAAACGTTTATTTGAAAGACGATCACAAAATTACATGGCGGTAGTTGATTACTTAATAATAATAAAAAAAACAAAAGATCTATGTCGTTAGTGTGACTTTCGAAACGTCATCAATCACTGCGGAAGGGCAAACACTGCTCACATCAACACTCCTCCTCAGTGTGCGCCCACTACTAATTAGCTAATTATGAACTATTTACAACATCAAACAAAATAAAGACCATTCTTTCGAACACACTTCAAAATCATTGAGCCATTCTTCATAATCTGAGCCTCTCTGGAATCGAAGCACACCTTGAATCCGAGTTCAACAATCCGCGGAACTGATATGAAATTTCCAGCCAGTCCAGGAACATAGAACACATCATTCACTGTAATAGCAACACTTCCAACCATCAGTTTTCCTGTGCTTTTGCTTTTGCCCTCATTTTTCGTCCGTCCGCCAAGTAAATCGTTTCGTTGCAGCTGACTAAATCCTCTAACAGCCCTGCATTTCCAGTGAGGTGACTCATGCAGCCCGAATCCAAACACCAACTGTTTTTCCGCATCACTACCGTACTTTCAGCAACGTCATCTCCTCCTGACACAAAAAAACAAACTCCTCCTCCGCCGCTTGTCGCTTGTATTTTTGACATTCTTGCACTTTGCTTCGATGATGCACCTTCATCTTCATCAGATTGCTCTCTCGTATCCAGTTTCGGACAATCACGCCAAAAATGACCCTCTCGTTTACAGCAATAACATGTACGCTTCTTACGAATAACGGACCGTGTCGAAACAGCCATTGCCTTTCCCATTTCAACATCCTCATGATCACATCGTCGCTTCCACTCATCCAACAGTTTCCCTTAACGTATTCCAGTTTTATTTCTTCTTCCGGACGGGTCTCCAATGCAGTAATTAACGAATCATAACTCCGTGGCAAACTTGACAACAGTATAGCGATTATCCAGTGCTCTTTGAGATCCTCACCCATAGCAATTAATCGATGCACAAGTTCGGACACATTCACTAAGTGCTCTGCCATACTTCCTCCCTCCTCCAACTGCAGCGAGAATAGCTTACGCATTATGTGAATCTTGTTCGTCAGCGAGTCCCTTTCGTGATAGCTTTTCAAAGCATCCCACATATCCTTTGCCGTACGGGCCGTCATAACATGACACAGCTGATCGTTACCTAATGCTAGTCCAATAGTCGCTCGAGCTGCTCCGTCCGTTTTATTCCAATCCGCGGAGGGTTCTTCAGGCTTTGCTTGAGTAACCACATCATACAGTTGTTCCTTGAGCAAAAGCAACTCCATCCTAAACTTCCAACTAGGCCAGTTGAAGTTGTTCAGACGATCAATCACTGCTTTCGACTCCGCCATTTCAAAACACAAAATCGCTTTTTCTTCAGACCACTTCAAAACATAAGCGATTATTCAATCAATTCTCCACTTCTTTTCCGATCCGTAATCAATTTTCTTCTTTAATCACCGCGCGCCTGGCCCATAACCTGTTGGGAGCCGTCGAAGAAAACAAATTACAACCGCGAAATTCGATAAACTATAAGTAAACGTTTATTTGAATTTCGCGGTTGTAATTTGTTTTCTTCGACGGCTCCCAACATTACATGGCGGTAGTTGATTACTTAATAATAATAAAAAAAACAAAAGATCTATGTCGTTAGTGTGACTTTCGAAACGTCATCAATCACTGCGGAAGGGCAAACACTGCTCACATCAACAGAAGCAAATCGTCGAAGGATTTTGAAGCGATTCATCGAGGGATTCCGGAGTAAATCGTCGAGGGATTCCGAACTAAATCTTCGAGGAATTCCAAAGCAAACCATCGATGTATTCTGAAGCAAATTGTCGAATGATTCCGTAAAGAATCCTCCAGGGATTCCAACGGGAATCCTACAGGGATGTTGAAACAAATCATCGAAGGATTTCGAAGCAATCCGAATTCCAATCGTCGAGGAATTTCGAAGCAAATCACTGAGGATTTCCAAGACAGAACGTCGAGAGAATCCGAATTAAATATTCAAGGGATTCCGAAGCAAATCGTCGAAGTGTTCTGAAAGAAATCGCCAAGGAATCCAGAAGCAAATCTTCCGGAGCAAATCAAAATCCTCCATGGATTATGAAGGGTATCCCCCACAGATTCCCATGGGTATCCTTCAATGATACCGAAAGGAATCCAGTGTGAATTCATGTGGATTCCATTTGAAATTCTTCGATGTTTCTGAAAGAAATTCTTCAGAAACTTCAATGAGAATTCTTTTCAGATTCGGATGAGAATTCCTCTCGGATTCTGATGAGAATCCTTTTCGAACGCTGATGGGAATTGTGGAGATTATCATGCTGCTAGGTAAGCGGAGGTCTGCTGATAAACTGTCACTCCAGTCCGTGATGATTGACCAAATATCTTTGACTGCTTGCGAGGTACCACGATTGCTTTGATTGGTATTTTGGTGGCTTTCCGTTGTTGTTCATATCAAGCTTATTTTGATGCTTTCAAATCTATTATATATTGCCTTTTCATAATTAATATCAAGTCCAATTTCACTGCCACACAGGAATCTATCTCAGAAATCAGAAACAAGCTAATTTGTCTTCCACTCATCTCATTATGATAGGCTGAATATGGGAGACAATTCTTCTACTTCAAACTTTTTCAGTAATTCATTATGCTATATGTTGAAAATTGATATCACTGCTAACTACCCTAGCAGCACAATCCACACTGATTTGGTTGCAGCAACTCAAATGTGACCAAATTCGGTTGCATATGGGTCACTAAAACTTTTGTGCAACATGTGTGCTGCTCGGGTAACTATTCAAATCCTAAAGGCTAATTATTTTTCTAGAACCCCCTCTTCATTTACGCCAAAGGTTTTATCAACTCGAACCCGAATTTGTCCGACGTTGACAAAATTTCGTTCTAGGTAAGCTCGCTAACAAAAGAACCAAACGTATTGCGGCATTGGCGTAACTAACGAAAAATTCTAGGAGGGGCAAATTTTTGACATAGGATTACGTCCTTTGCGAAGATAGGGAGGTAATTCTACATATTCAAATTTGATACCTTCACGAAAAGTACCGATTTTTGAGATTTTGGTATCAATCTATCGACGAGCTCTTTAAAAGCGGGCTTGGTAGTCATATGGCTACTGCTTCTGCCTCATACGCAGGAGGTCGTGGGTTCAATCCCAGGTCCGTTCCATTCTCCTACCTTGTATCTTTCTCTATATTTCTCATGTTCTAGCAATCGCTAGAACTGGAAATGGACTTCCATAGTGTTTTCATCTCAATTCCTATACCTTCAACTTGAATATTCTAACAGTAATCTGCTAGAATTGGAAATGAACTTTAAAGCGCGTTTCCAAACATCCAATTAGAAATTCCATCAGTTGCTTTCTCCTATCTATCACATTGGCAGCTCGTTAACCAAGACGGACCTCTGCCTCTCGAACCTAACCCAAAAATTCCAACACATTCCGCATGAACTCGTGGCAAGTGCAGAGGTATATTCGGCTTGCAGTGGGCGAGTGATTGCATCATCATCTTCCCCCTTCCCTACATTGACTTGCATTCTGACGTGGCAGGCGCCTAGCAAATGAGATCACCAGTACTCGTACATTGAAGATGTGTGCTAGTCCCAAGCAAACATCTGTTGGTTCCCTGTGCAAGAACAGCTGATCCTGGTCATAATGGAGTAGCAACTACGAGCAGTCAATCAAGCTCAAACTCAAGCTCAAGCTCAATCGATCGACGAACTCTTTAAGATTTTCCCCAACTATTAAAAACTATGGGTTAGAATGCGCTGACCGTCGCCGAAAATTGCAGTACTCAAGAGAAATATCCACGCAATGCTCGGACTATCGTTTCGCTTCTAGCAGTGATTAGAAAGCGCTTTGTGAAAAAAAAATCTTTTCTGCTGAACTTTTATTCTTAGCGTCTTAGCGGAAAATCATCGAGCGGCCATCGGACAGCAGCAGCAGTGAATTTTTAACGCAAGGTTCGGATTAACGTTTGATTGCTGTGAGTGATTCGAAAGAATCACAAACGCTCGTCGGAGAGCAACGCTGCAGAAACGTTGGCGTCAGTGGCAGTCAAGATATTTTCTTTCAAAATTCAGATTATATGTCTGTTGTAATTGGAAAGGAAAATTATTGAAAACAAATCGGTTTTTCTCAGATACACTAGAGGAGGTAGAGCCGAGACAAACATACTTCAAAGTGCAAATCATAATCACTTGGCGACGCTGCAGAAGTTTTTTCTCCATGGCACAATAGGACAGCCCCATATAAAGGTATGGCCAAAACTACCAAAAGGCCAATTTTCGATTTGGGCTAGTAAAATGTGATGAATACACAGTTTATAACCTATATTTCTATAATCAGAACGGTTTTTATTTTTAAGATTTTTCAGGGTGGGGTGGGGGTTGTTCAAACTAGCCCCTCCTAGAAATGATATTTTTACGTTTTTTGGGAAAACGGACAGCTTTGCCATGTTTTCGTCTCAAAAGTAACATATTTATATATCGTTACAAAGCTCTTAAACAGATCTATGCAATAGGCTTGATATTGTAATAATAGCTCCGTCCAGAAATTAGTTTTTAGTAGTTTTGTAAAAGCATATTTTACGCAATATTTAACGAACAAAACAGTTTGGTACCCCGCAATACCCCGCAGTAAAACATCATGCACTACACTATTGAACTCTTAAGCTTTGAGGACCATGAATAAAATTCTGCCCAAATTCACAATTTTGTAAGATACATGAATTTTAAAAATTGCCCATTTTTGCCTTTCTCGTGTACTAAGTATACGTAGAAGCTATATGATCGCTCTAAAAACATTAAAAAAATCTAAACACTCATAGTGTTGTATACCGATCGACTCAATTCGAAGAATTGAGGTGATGTCTGTGTGTACGTGTGTGTGAATGTCTGTAAGTATGTGAGCAAAAAGGGTCTTAATTTTTGTTTAAACACTTACTCTAAACCAATTTACTCGCAACAAGTTTCATTCATCAGAGAACGTTGTTCCATTGTTCCCTATCAAAAATGGGCTGGATTGGACTATGGGCTCAAAAGTTATGGCCAAAATACATTTTCTTATAATGAACAAGAAAGACAACATTACTGCTAGGGGGATTAATCAGGTGTTTTGGTAAACTTCTTATTTTTCAATTTTAATCTGAGTTACTCAATAATGCCACTTTAATTGAATTTGGTGACGAACACAATTTACATAACATTTTAAGGGGGAGGGTTATGCCTTAACGTTGCGCATATTTCAAGAAAAAATCATCTATCATATAAAAAGCGTTACGCAGTGAGAAGGGAAGTTGTTCAAAATTTACAATTTTGACATTACTACATTATAGGAGCGAATTATAGATTTAACCATAACGTGTCATAACGTGTTGGATGAGTAGTGTGTTGAATAACTCCTTGGCACAATACCTTTTTATAATTATGAAAGAAATCTTAATGATCAAATAAATGAAATTCCATTTCGTTGATGTCACAATATGACGCTAATTGAATCTGTTCTACCCTCCTTTGTTGGTTTAATAAGTTCTACTCAGTTAATTTTCAACACCAGAAGCTGATAGTGCTTTTTTGGTCATGTTAGGAAATCTGTGATGCGTCTATTTGTCTGTGACACGAATATACAGTTTACATGACCATTAGTATTTTATCCAGCATCAAACAGGCTTATTGCAAGCCAAAAAGTGACCAAATTCCGTTGGTTTTGTAGAATATGACAAAAATTGATACTATGCCGAAAATTGGCCCCATACCCCATTGAAGGCTCAGAAAAATATTTTTATTTTCTATCTATGTTTTTATGATGAATACCACTGTTTATTGCAGGATTCATAATTTTGGCCAAAAATACTTCCTTTTTTCCTATTGTGCATGGATGGCAAATCATCTGACGTTGATGTCAGAGTAGACAAAAGAAATTTTCTTTCAAAATCCTGATTTTGCCTGTGATTGGAAAGGCGGATTGTCGGTTCGTCTCATTTCACAGGAGGTCGAATTTTCTGTCTTCAGATTCCAGAAAAACTTTATGCGATTAGAAAGACATATGAGCTTAGTAAGACGCCTGTGGAGTTTAGCCATCCGAAAGAATTCCAATTTCTTTCTCATGTAAATTTTTGTTACCTCTTCTTGAAAACTCAAGATTTTGCCTTTCTGGAATCTCTTAATTGATTTTCTGGAAATAGCAGAAAATCCCCCAAATTACCAATCAAAGCTACAGAAAGAAATGCTTTCAAAATATCTGGATCG
This sequence comes from Armigeres subalbatus, assembly GCF_024139115.2. Lineage (NCBI taxonomy): Eukaryota > Metazoa > Arthropoda > Insecta > Diptera > Culicidae > Armigeres > Armigeres subalbatus. The sequence continues at coordinate 63,594,528 of NC_085139.1, forward strand.
AGACAGACATATGGTAGGGAGAATGACGGCTTTGGCAGCCTTTATTCTATTTTTGCCAGGGGGGGTTTCTACAACTAATTAGGCTCAAATTTGGCCTAAACATTCTTGGCATATCAAAGAATGTTGTTGCCAATTTTCATAAAATTTGGGCGACAAAAACCCCCCTGACAATAATAGAACAAAACCTGCCAAAGCGGTCATTTCCCCTACGTAGTATTTGGCTCTCACTTTTCCGGAAGGATTCTTTTGACAATTCTTTCAGAAAGGCCATACATCTTTGAGAACTACGAACACGCTAGGTTTAATTAAATATACTCGCAAAAATCTGTAAAAACTTCAAAATATTTAAAGATTAAATACTTGCTGAGAAAACTAATTTTAAATTTAGATTTTTTTGAAATAATCCGATAAGCTAAGCATCTTGTGTTCCTTAAACAATTAAATTTTGTCCAACATTTTATGCCTTGTCAATATTAAGACCATACAGATAGTTCAGTAAGCCACTAGAACTTTCTTTATCCAATCAAAATTCTAGAAATTGTGTTTGTTTTCTTAGTCTGTTGCTTCTATTATTTATTCAATCAGCATTGCATCAGCATGGATCCACTGTTCCTACTCCGATTTCCTAAAGTAATGATATCTGGCGCTGGAGAATCAAGGGAGCGTATTATTTTTCTTGTTTAACATTCCTATCGTAAGATATAACAATTGTTCGAAGTTCGAAAATTTGTTAAAATAGATTCAATGTTTTGTAGAGAAAGATGTGATTGAAGAGAACTCTTCCTGGCTGTTACGTCTTATTATGATCAGAGAGCTAGATAAGTACAATATTTATGCAAAGTGACAAAAATTCTAGGGAGGGGGGGCTAATTTAGTTCTAGGTGGGGCTATAGCCCCCCCTAGCACCCCTGTAGTTACGCCAATGTATTGCGGATGGAAAAAAAATAACTGCTGCAAATTACTCGGTTTCCTGAGATCTACTCCAAAAACGAGTTGACAATGAAAGGCTTGTATGTAGTCATAACATAGTCAACCAATGGGAGAAGCACCATAAAGTCAACTGATGTTCCGGAATACAAAGATCTATTTCAGTTTCTGGGAAGCCATGCTATGGTCGCACCGTGGAAGTCTCGTACTCCAATGACTCAATCTCCATCGAGGAGTACATACGCACCTCCAATGACGTCTTTGTCGCTGGAGACGTAGAAAAACCTTGCCCATGCAAGTTCATACGAAAAATCCGATCATCTCTTTAAAATCACCGTTTTCGGCATTAACCCGCTTAGTAGCGCTTCTACGGAGATTTGTTCATAATAGCAAGCTTGTCAATCGGCAGTATCGAACATCCATGGACGACAATTACTGGAAGCAGCGGATTATATCGTCCGTATAGCACAAGCCGTATTGTTCCAAGAAGATCTCCGGCGGCGTATAAGTCAAGCGCAATTCGAAGCTGAAAAATCTCTGTCCAATGGAATGCACCCGAGAATGCACCCGTTTCCGAAGACCGCTAGAATCCTATTATAGGCTAAAACGTCATATCGTTGTGGTATCTCCTAATGTTGCGGTAGTGTTAAAATAGTCCATTCTGGATATACCAGCATTAAAAACAATTGTGAATACGCCTCAACTCATCGAATTAACGACTAGAACAGCTTTTGTTTGACAAAATTCCGTTCAAAATTATGAAAAATCAACATTTTTCATTAAAAATTTTAATCCTTTGAGCCTATTATTGCGGTAGTGCTAAAGCCCTATTGTTGTGGTATCGATTTCCATAAGAATTGCATGCAATACCGCAACAATAGGACTGACCTTGAAAAAATGTCTCAACGATAGGCAACTGCGTCCTATTATTGCGGTAGTTTGTTTTTATTGTGATAAAAACAAAACAATACCTATAAGTTTAGCACAATTGACGTAATATTCACGAAACTATAGCTAACGAGCAACCCATTCGACTACTGCAATGTGGAAAAAGATCAACAGGTAATTTTTAAAGATTTTTGAAATCAATTTTGTTTTGACACGGTACTTAACCCCTCCATAATAGGTTTTACCACTTGCTAACCGAGCTCATTATGACATCCTGCCATCAAAGGTTGTTACATGCTCCACAGCTGCTGATAACGAGTGTGCGTGAGAAGTTCTGGCCTCTACGAGTACGCAACTTGGCGCAGAAAGTTGTACACAGCTGTCCTAAATGCTTCCGCCGCCAGCCTACGGTGTCAGATCAAATCATAGAAGATCTACCGGTCAAGCGCGTGACTCCGTCCTTCCCATTCCTAAACACCGGATTCAGCTAATCTACTAAAAAGTTTATTCTATGACTCTTAACATCCTAGTATTAATGACAAAGTGGTAGATAATATAGTCTGTAGAAGCTATTCACGACTAGTGCTTTAATTATATGGAGTATTGATGCATTCAGACCACATTTCTATGAAAAAGTCTGAAAAATCACAAATCTCGTTTGATGAACCTCTAAATCTCCATGCATTTGGCTGAAAATGCTGAAAATTGCTCAGGAGACTCCATTTAAGATACTCATTAAAATAGAGGGGTGGCACTTTGAATCTGAATCTGGTGCATAGGTCTAATCACCACGTACTATGGCGAATGCCTATAAGAAGAAGAATAAAGTCGGATTTTGTTAATTTTTAATTTTAGCAAAAACTCATTTCTTAAATATGAAGCTTGGCGCTGCAACATGTATGAACGGTGCACTCTTACACACTTTCAAAAGCTTTAGCAAACAGATGATGATAAAGTTTTCACGATCACCATTAATTGTTTCAGTATTATTTCTGGTTATGAAAATCTGCTCATAAAGTGTAGCAAGTATTGTGCGTAACAAAAGCGGGCTAAAACGTGACAAAATAGGGAAAGGGTACAATCGAGGACAGACAAAATCAGGACGTGATAAAACTGACTCATTACTCCATCCTGTCAATATTCCATCCAGAATGTTGCAACGTCACAACAATAAAGTAGCTAAGATGTATTCTGCAGTTTTTTTTATGATTCACACAAAAAATCCGGTAAATACACTCAGCAAGCACTATAATTGTGGAAAAACAAACCATTAAACGTTGTGAATTCGCACCATTGCAAAAAATGTCGCACTGGCGAGACAGTGCATGTGACGCATGAACATGCGAGTCGCGGAAGATTTGACATCAACTAAGCTAATAAAGCTAATTTAGTCGCAGGTCTCAAGTGATTACGAATGTTATCTCAACACTTCCTGCAACATTTGAAACCCCGACAACGATGCATGCATAAATGCATACTCACTTCTTCTGGAACATCACGATCGCATCCGTCTCCAGGTCGGCCATGTCCACCGTTTTGCCTTTCTCCCTCACGTCCGGGTGCTTCTTCATCATCAGCCAGCCGATGTGCGAGAAGAAAAACCCACGCTTGGCGTTGTGCGGGTCGGCATCGGTGTCGGTAAATTTGTGATGCACCCGGTGGTCCCGCACCCACTCGTAGATACTGTTCTGGAAGGCTAGCGTCTGCGAAATCATCAATATCAGCCGGAGGGGCCACTTGGCTTTGTACGAACGATGCGACCATAGGCGATGGGCACCGGCCGTGATACCAAAGGCGCCGAACATGCCCAGAATGAATGCTGTAAAATAAGAAAAAAGAGAAATTGGAATATTGGATTTTTTCAATATTCATTTAGCTAAAAACAACCACTTCTTCATATTCTAGAGATTTTGTTTTAATTACATTACAGATAAAGAAATATATAATTATTTTGAAGCCTTTTAGTGGAATGCACATATAGACGAATTAGTAGGTATACCATCTAATCCATCTCTTCCATCACCAAGGGATTTTGACAATTATGAATTACCAGAAATGCGTTACAGTCTATCAGCGAAAATCATCTGTTGATGTTTTGATCAAATTTTCACACCACATTTCTCCTTCTTCTGTGTATTTCTTTTTATGTTCCTAAGGGTCTGTCTCAATTGGATAATTAAACTCTAATTAAACTTAAAAGTGACAGTTCAATAATTATCGAATAACCCTGCTGGATGAGCAGGATTACTTTTGACAGATATCGAATCATTCTCGATCAATGTCTTTATTGGAATTGCTGGGTAGCACGCAGCCATTCTTATGGCCGGGTGATTTTAAAATTTTTGAACTGTCAGTTTTAAGTAAGATTAAATTTAATTCGGGAAATGAGACAGAGCCTAAGTAACAATTAACAAAATCCCATTGATTTGTATAATTATAATTCCCTTATTTATAGTTACATTGCTCTTTATGTGAAATTTGAGTTTAATATATCTTCAATCTGTTTACATAAACGTGCGGAAATTTTTGATTGGAAAATTAATTGAACAAAATAGAGAGCACTCCAAAGAACTTCTCTCATTGTTAATCTGAACTATTTACGAAATCAGGCGACATTTGTTTCCCATCCACTACTTCTTCAGAAGAATAAAAAGTACCTCATCTGCGAAATGACTTAGTGATTAAAGTTATAGCGAAGTTTTATGTATCGCGATAACCATTAACCGCTGTTCCACTCGGACGTACTTCACCTAATGACCCACGGACATTTTTGTTTACTTAACCTTGTGATTAACACATTACAGTTTCTTGCTCTAATTGTGACTTCCATTTGAAGCTTTTTTTCGCTTCGCACTTAGGTCAAGTTCAATGTTTTACCTACAGAAAACATGATGCATCAAGCAACTAATGGTTTGTCGCATTATTTATTCATAAGGCAATGCGCCATCCAGCATAACAATTAGGCGCAGCTACTGACTTTGCTCACGTTTTCCTCCTCAGTTGGCAACAAGTGTTTCGCGATTCCGATCATCGAATGTGAGCGCGATTCAATGCGTCCTGCTATCAGCGGCAGTGACGTCAGTGAATGCGCCAACTGAAAAAGAAATGACCCGGGCAACCCGCCCCGTCTGGAATACCGATTGGGGAACATATGGTCCCCAAAATAAAATCGACGATAGATTTCACCGGTATGATCCATTCAAATCGGACGAAATTAAGCCATTTCTATTCCGCACACCACACCGTGGGTTATGGGTGCTTCGCTGCTCGGCCGATCGGCATCCCCCGGGTTTTAAACCTAGGGGAAGGGAATGGAAAATGCAGTATCACGTGAAGACGTGCAGGGTGGGGAAAATTTAAGAAATCGATCCACCTTTGATCCCATCTTTTGGAAACTTATTATTATTGAACTAGCAAGAAGTAAAATAATCCGAAAAACAAAATAGTGAGTGTTTCTCTCAGAACTAATTTATCATTCCAACAGGACGAGTATCCTGAGAACCGTAGAAAATTTTGAAGTAATCCACAATAGAATTACTGAAGGAATATGCTAGGGAAGGTATTCCCAAAGCAATTCCGTAAAGAATCTCTGAAAGAGCTCCAGGACGAATTCTCGAAACAATTCTTCAGAAGCTCCCTGAAGGAATCCTTTAAGTAAAACTTCAAATATGTCCAGAAATTCCTAGAGGAACCCAGATAAAATTTTAGGTGGAATCCCGATGAAATTTCTAGAGCGATAAAAATTTTCACAGGAACGATTTTTTGAAGTAAAACCCATAAAAAACTCATGGTGGAGTCCACGAAAATCTGAATTACACAGGATTTTGTTTTTACATGATTTTTTTTCGCTCGTATTTTTGATCGTGTGACTTCAGTTTGCCACCAAACTCTTCGCAACATGTTTCAAAGAATCCAGAATAAGTCAAAGAAAAATCACATGATTATTAATATACGTTTAACATTTAGGATGAGCGGAAAATTGAGAAAATGTAAATCGTGTAAAAACAGAATCCAGTGTACCTGAAAGAGTACTCATAGCAATATTAATAAAGATATTCCTTGATAAATCCCTCACGTAATCCTCAAACACGTAAAAAAATAACCTTATATGTTATGGCAAAAAACCATTCGAAAATACTTATACTCTTCATTATGCCACCTAATGAATGATCCCATATCAAAATGCTAATAACATTCATAACACGCTATGTTTAAAGGCAACTATTATGCAAAGTGAATGCACCTCGGATGTTAAGCCGTTAGATCATAGTTTTTGACCTCTAGTTTAAGGATCTGAGTTGATTAAAATATTTCATCGGTGAAATTTTGACTTTTTTACTTTTTATAGTAATATTTTTAACCTAAAAACCTTTTCTGATTTTTTTAAATTTTTTGAAACAAATTATATAAAATCCAACCACTTTTTTTTCCTGATGCTTTAGGAAACATTTTCATATAAAAACATTTTTCATATGATGAAAATACTAGAAGTTATATTAAAATTACTGCCAGCCTCAAATGTTCTTACGGTTTATTATGAATAGATCTGGAGCCTTCCTTAGCCGTGCGGTACGATGCACTCCTACACTGCAAGGCCATGCTAAAAGTGGCAGGGTTCGATTCCCGGTCTTGTCTAGGAAATATTCTCGCCTTCTCTGGGCATAAAGTATCATCGTAGCCTCATGATATACGAATGCGGAAATGGTAACTTGTACTAGATACCTCCCAGTTAATAACTATTGAAGTACTAAATGAACACTAAGCTCCGAGGCGGCATATGTCAGAGTGGTTGATGTAATGCCAATAAGAAGAAGTATTATTAAATTTAAGAACATAATATCACTCTTTAACATTTAAAATCAACAAACAAATAAAACTACGAACTAGTTCAAAGTAGTATTTATGTTCTGTGTTTCAAACTTGATTGAACCTCAATCTACGTCTGCATTATGTGACCACTGTTATATGCTACCGCCGTGGATAACAGTTTACTTGCATACTGTTCGTGGTTATCTGCATTTTGTAGTTTTGCTAAATAGTATAGAAATTTCTGTGGATGGCTTCCGTAGTTTGCTCCGTATACTTTGTAAGGCCTCCCTTCCCTGTAATTCGCTCAATTCAAGAACATGGAATTTCAAAATAAGAAATTTTTCGATGATTGGTAGCCCGGCTGCTGTTGATCTGTCACAAAAAGCTCGTATGGCGTCCGAATAGAAGTCCAACAATGTTACACTAAAACAGCAATCAACTACTTGTGGTAGACTCACTATAGTGAGTCAGCTGGCCCCCCATAACACACATACCTTATAAATTTTGGGCCGAAAATTTTGGTAGAGCAATCCCACCAGCAAATTTAGCGCTGGAGGAGGGGTTTTGTCTAAAATTATGTCATAGTTTCCTCCTTCCAGAAGATGATTATGAACACAATTGAAATATAATCGAGCTTCTTCCTTGACCTGTCCAGCGTTAAATTCTGTTTCTATGGTAACAAGTGGTGCAGGGTTGCTGTTTTTTTTTTCAATAGACTCGTGTGAGTTATGCAGTTACAAAAGAATTTGCTATCGAAAAATGAAAGATATGTTCGGTGTCAACAGTATTTTTAGTATAACTTCTGCTACTTTCATCATATGAAAATTATTTTTATATGAAAATTTTCCTTGAAGCGTAAGGAAAACAATGTGGTACCTGTATTTTATATAACTTGCTTCAAAAAATTTCAAAAAATCAGAATAGATTTTTAGGTTAAAAATATCCTCTTAAATGGTAAAAAAGTCAAATTTTCACCGATGGAATATTTCAATCGACACAGATCCTTAAACTAGAGGTCAAAAACTATGACCTAACGGCTTAACATCCGAGGTGCATTCACTTAGCATAATAGTTGCCTTTAAACATAGCGTGATAAGTTAATGAAAAGTATAAGTTTCCGAATGTATGTGACTAATGCGATGTATAAGTTTTTTCTCATACATGTCATTAAGCGCCTGCTTTGGCAAAAAAGTATTAGAAATATTAATAATAAACAACATTAAATTTTTTTACGTGAAGGATTCCTGCACAAAATCCCAAAAAAATCCTGGAAGATGCCTTGAAACAAGAATCGTCGTAGTAGGGGAGACCGGTGATTTGCTTTCGGAATGTCTGTACTCATTCTGGTTAGACTTTTCGAAAAACAGTTTTCACTGTCATAAATATACAAATCTGAGGGAACATTTGGGCCCAATTTTCATCAATGAAAACAATAGAGCTAATAAACTATAGATGACTATTGTCGCTGCGGTTCCCTTTGTTATCGTCCCCAAACATGTTGGGTACCTATCTGTCAAAACGTACTGACATTTAGTGCCCTATCCTTGCCAGCAAAAGATGTTTCTCCAGTGACTACAGCGACAATCTTTCTCTATAGCTTATTACCTCTATTATGAAAACAAATTGAGGAAAAAGTTATAAAGAAACAGAAGCGGTGGAAAACTTCGACCAACCAACCCCAGCAGTGTTGTTCTGAATCATTATCAGACGATGATGATTTCAATTTTCATGTGAAAACTTTTTACGTGAAAACAGTAGGCGAGTTGTCGCCGGCGACAACTTCTCAAACATGAATCTTTACTAATATCAGTTAGTTGTCAACAGTCCCGTTATATCTTCTATTTGGCGTTATGGGTTCATGGTAGTAAAGAAAAAGAGTTAAAAATGTAACGGTAAATGCTTCAAATCAAGGTACGATTTCCAAACGATTCTTAATCGCTGGCGATTTTTTATCACTTGATTAAAAGAAAGATCGCGGGCGAGTTTGATCATCCTTGATTTTTTGAAAATTTGATTTTTCCCATTCCTGAACCCCAGGGCTTCGGTAGGTTGACCGAGATTGTTAAAATAAGTGAAATGAATCAATGAAAAATGTTTATAAGTAGGAAAGGGTAGTGTTTATAATTTACTCTTTTTTTACATTTTAGTAAACTTTCGCGACTATTTTTTCTCCGTCAGAGTATACTTACGTTTGCTATCCATTTCTCGAGCATTTTCTTCAATAGTGCTCTTATTGGCAGAAGTTTGTGTCGATTGGTATTTACTAAGTTTTCAACTCGGCCAAACATTCCACACAAAATTTGATCAATCTACCCCGCTGAATGTTTTCGAGAACAATCACAATTTACAAACACAAAAGGGAAGTTACCCTTGTTACATTTATACCACTTTGTAGGATTTTACTACTCTTTCCTACGTACCACATTTTTGGAAATCAGATCATTTTTGATGTGCTACTGCTCTCATCTTGAAATCCAAAAGGAAACGGTTTTTTTGGACGACCAAAAATTTACTTAATTTAAGAGTTAATTTAAATTTAATATCTCGTCGGGTTCGCTTTATCTCAAACAAAAAAGATGGAGAAGGCATCGTCAACGATACGAGATCATCCAGTGGCGAGATAATACCGATAGCGTTTATAAGTTTTGTCGATATCTATTCATCATGAAATCTTTGAACAACTGTGAGCAAATCAACTCAGAAAGACCATCTACATTTAACATGCAAAATGGTCAAGAGACATAAAATTGTACTAATCAAGCTCTTGAGTACATATTTCTTTTAGCGATGTAGGTTTTCTTTTATCCTGCGCTTGATAGGGAAGTGCTATAATCAGTATAATGAAAATATTAATTTCCTCATACTAATTTACAAGCAAACATGAAATGGCTTGTGCTAAATCAGTTTTTAACCAAATCAGCTCAAATTTTGTGTTGTGGAGCAAAACCAATTTTTTAATCAACGTACTGTATACATACATATCGTAATGTATGGGACTTTCGTCGATTGTTATCGGCGAGTAAAGACAGCACATTGATTTGCCAGACTGTCCGGACGTTCCGATCAATTCACTGGCCTTCGAACATCTTCCACGGCCGAAGGCCAGTAAAACGACAGAAACGTCCGGACAGTCTGGCAAATTAATGTGATGCCTTTACTCGCCGAGAAACAATCGATGAAAATCCCACACAGAAATTCGCGGCGATCGATTCATTGTAAACACATCTACGATATGTGATATGGAGGAGATGTCAACTGCATCCGAAGGACGCGGAAAGGCTTGAAGCGGGATGCTGCTCAGAAAAGTTCTGAGTACAAAAAGTTGACGGAGGAGGTCCTGGGTAATAGGGTTCAAGTAAGAGCCTTATGCCCAGTTTCGAACATCCAGTGCAGGGGCCTGGATGAAGCAACCGAGGCCAGAGCCCTGGTCGACGCACTGAGAGATCAGTGCAATGTCGAGATCCAGGAATCTGCGGTTCGGTTACGCAAAAGCTACGCGGAAATGTAGGTTGCCAGGCTAAAAAGGTAATGGATAGGGCTAAACTAAAAGTGGGTTGGTCGGTATGTCCGCTAAGTATAAGCCAACCGCTTCAGACCTGCTTCAGGTGTCTTGGCAACGGTCATAAGTCATAAGTCCTATGACTGTAAAGGACCTGATCGCAGGTGTGGGGCTGAAGGCCGCCAAGCTCGCACCTGTCAGGCTGCACCAAGGTGTCTGATCTGTCCTCCGGGTACATACAACAAACACCTTACCTGTGTCCAGGCCTGTCCGGCCTCTAGAAGGATCCAGACACGCAGGTAACACAGCTAAACCTGAACCACTGCAAGGCGGCTCAACTGCTGCTACAACAGTCGGTTACCCAGTGTAAAGCTGATGTAGCCTTGCTGTCCGATCCATACCGCATCTCTGCTGGAAACGGCAGTTGAATTGCGGATAAGTCTCAGTTGGTGGCCATCTGGACTTGCGGGCGATACCCCATCCAGGAAATATTATCATCACCTCATGATGAGGGTTTCGTCATAGCAAAGGTAAACGGTGTTTACTTTTGTAGCTGCTACTGTCCTCCCAGGTGGAGTATAGTGCAGTTTACTAGGATAGGCGACTTCAATGCGTGGGCAGTGGACTGGGGATCCCGGTCCACAAACGCTAGAAGCAAGGATGTTATCGATCATTTAGTAATTCGCGTTCGATCATTTAGTAGTTTGTCAATAACTTATTCCAAAAGCTGAATTTCGAAATGTGTTGTATGGTGGACTTCTAGTGCGAAGGTTTTACTACCATCTGCCTAATGGTTCGTTATTTGAATACCACTAGTAACGGAGTTATAGCTAAAGTTTCAGTAACTTAGACTAAATGATTACAAAATTACAATCATTTAGTTCAAGCTACTGCAACTAGCGCTATAACTCCGTTATTAGTTGAATTCTAGCAACAAACCATTAGGCAGAGTTGTAGAAAAACCTTTGCACTAGAAGTCCACCATACAACACATTTCGAAATTCAGCTTTTGGAATGAGTTATTAGCAAACTACTAAATGATCGAACGCGAATTACTAAATGATCGATAACATCCTTGGCTAGAAGTCATACCCTGCTAGAGTCGCTAGCGTTATTGAACGTAGTCCTGCTGAATGAAGGCGAAGTGCCAACGTTCAGGGGACCGAGCGGTGATTCATGCATCGATGTGACCTTCTGCAGCGCGGGATGCACGGTGGAGCTAGAATCGGAGGTTCATAAGGGGCATACCTCCAGCGATCATCAGGAAATTCGTTTTATGATCCGGTATACCCCCGTCGCAACCACAAGGCGGATCGGCAAGACCGATCTAGGATAGCGCATCTCCCAGTTCAACCCTGAACTCTTGGAGGAATCACTACGATGGGAGAGGCGAACAACGGGAATAAGTGGCGATGAGTTAGTCGATGTACTAACTCGTGCATGCGATGTGACGATGCCTAGGAGGACCAAACTGACACAATTGCAGACCTTTGTAGAACTTGTTTTCGAGCAAAGAGAAGGCTGCGACGTGCCAGAACAGACGCTGAAAAGGTCGAGAGACGCCGGGTGTTCCAGACAGCGAGCAGAGCTCTGAATTACGAGATCAAATGTAGTAAGAGAGCCTGCTTTGAGTGGCTGTGCAGGATGGCAAACGACAATCCATGGGGAGATGCATATAGGATGGTGATGGCCAGGACTAACAGCACGCCACCTGAGAAATCTCCGGAGATGTTGGCCAAAATAGTCGAAGGGTTGTTTCTGAGGCATGAATCATCTCACCGCTACCCCGTACGAGTCAGTCGACGTGATACCGCTAGTGACTAACGAAGAGCTTATCGTAGCTGCAAGGAAACTTATGCTCAATAAGGCACCAGACACGGATAATATTCCAAACCTGGTCCTTAGACACGCTATTCTTACTGATCCAGATATGTTCAGGAGCTGCCTCCAGAGATGCATGGACGAAGAAAACTTCCCATATCGATGGAAACGGCAGAAATTGGTGCTATTGCCGAAGCCCGGCAAACAGCCGGGGACCCTTAGGCATACAGACCAATTTGCCAACTCGACACAGCTGGAAAGCTGCTAGAGAGGGTAATCCTGAATAGATTGTCGCCTTATACAGAGTGTGCTGGTTGCTTTTCCAGCCACCGGTATGGTTTCCGTAAGGGCCGTTCTACCATCGAAGCAATTCGATCGGTAACGGATACGGCCAAGATAACGAGAGTTTTGAGGAATGGCTCAACTCGAGGCGGTTGTCCCTTGCACATCACAAGACGGAAGTCGTGGTGGTGCATAACCGCTATGGGTTGCAGCAAGCGAGGATAAGAGTAGGGACCTGCACAGTTAACTCCGTGAGGTCTCTTAAGCAGATCAGTGCTGCATAGTCAAGTGCGTAGGTTGATAGCGGGTGTAGCATTGTCTATCATCCGCTATGGCGTACCGGCATGGGCCGTAGCACTAAAGGCCGAGTACAATGTAAAGAAACTGATCAGAGTACACCGGCTGATGTGCCTATGTATCATATGAGGTGGTGTGCGTTATAGCTGGGATGATGCCGATAGACATACTCCTAGAGGAAGATGTAGAGTGCTACAACGAAAGGGACTCGGTGCAAGTGCGACGTGTCAAGAGAGCAGCCTCGCTGCTCAAATGGCAAGGAGCTTAGGACACCGCAGTCAAAGGTCGTTGGACCCACAGACTGACTCCGGATGTGTCCAACTGGGTCGATAGAAAACATGGTCAGGACAGAAAACATTGTCAACTTCCACCTAACACAGGTGTTGTCTGTACATGGTTCCTTTAAAAAATTCCTACACAGGTTTTGGCTTCGCAGTTTCTGCGGAGTGTCCTGAATGTGTAGGTGAGGTAGAGTCGGCAGAGCATGTGATGTTTGCATGCCCGCGATTCGAGGTAGGACGCAATGCCATGCTGCTTGTTAGTGGTATGGATAAAACCCTCGACAACCTCGTCGAGAGGATGTGCCGGGAGGAAGTTATATGGAATGCGGTGAACACAGCATCTCAACAGATTATGTCGAAACTGCAGCGATGGTGGCGTCTTGAACAAAACCAACGAGTGCAGTAAGGGCACCTGTGATGCAGTGAACACTTTGCTCACCCCGACAACCAATATGTCGCGGGTGGGCTGCGGGGACCTCCGTATGTAGATATAGAGGTCATTGCGGTTCATGCGCGGTGGTTGTTGTCGGGGTGCTCGTCTCCAACGTGAGATTATGATACGAACCGCCAGGTTACTATCATAGCTTGCGATCGACGGGTGGTGAGGTTACCACCCTTGAAGTCGATGTTGTGTGTATTAACGTCAAGTGCGTTAGCATAAGAGTGAGCGTTATCATTATTCTCTACTTCTGGCAACCAAAAGTGCCAATGTGAACTTTAAGCAACTTCAAGTTCTGAGGATGTTCCAAAGGTACTACAGCAACTACAAAGTAGAATAAAGGCTTCCTAGAAACTTCCTAGTTTTAAGAACTTCGAACATAAAAGTTCCAAACAAGTTCACTGCGAACCTTTTAAGCGACTATGTTTCCAAAAGTTCAACTAAAATTCTCATGCAAAACTTAATAAGAAAAATTGTTTATACATAGTCATTTCATCAAAGTTTATTCAAAAGTCTAGGCTAAAATTGATTTTACACATTAAAAAAACATTGTTGAAAAGTTCTCAGGAAAGCCATCTTCTCGAAATCAAATCAATCTAGAGTGCCACGTTGCAATCAAGCAAACAATTGACAGTTATATGAAAAAAAAAACACACGAGCGAGATCGGGCCGGTTCGCCTAGTAATAAATAAAAATAGACTTTGACAATTCCCCTTCCAAAACTCAGAAAAAAATATAATTTTAACCACCCGGAAAATAATTTTCCACAAGTTCTTTTAGAAGCTGCTTAGAAGGCTCTATAACTTCGTGAAGGAACTTTCAGGTTCGTTTAACGACTAAAAATTTAGGCTGCTAAGAATGCTATATAGCCACTTCAGTCAAGCTGATTAAAAGAAAAACGTACTTTTAAAGGAACTTTTGGTTACTTGGGACAGTAGATGCATAAGTATTGGAATGCTAATGTCGCTCCAGTTCGCGTGACAAACATCTAGGTCACTTTGATTTGGCAGCCAAAGTACCGGTACTACAAGCGTCAAACCAATGTTGGTAATGAAACAAAACATCCACTACAACATTATGCATAACAAACCGACAAGTTAGGCTTGTGGAAGCATATTTTGGCTAAATACTTTTAATGACTACAGCGCCACTAGCGTTCTAGTACTTATGCTTCTACTCTTGGGACGCGTTCTTTAAAGAAGGCATTACCTACTCTTTTCGCCTGATGTCGAGCCGACGCTACTATTTAAAAAAAGGCATTGCTCCTCCCTTTGCCTCATACCGGGCAGACGCGTTCTTTTAAAGAAGGCATTAACGTGGATCCTCGGTAATATGACCGTTTTTTATTTGAACACTTTTTAATTTAGCCCCGTTTGTTTAAACAGCGTTCAATTTGAAGAATGTTCAAACGTCATTAGGCGCACGTGGGATCGAGAAAAGAATAATGAAACATCGTGAACCGGAACGCAGAATCAAAACAAAACAGCAAAGAGAGCAGCCAGAAGCCGGTTGGTTCGATGCTCATAGAATATCCAGAAGTTCCAATTTAAAAGTGATCCCCTCTAATATGAATGAGGTGCTGGTCAAATCATCGGAGGTATCTACTCCTTTCGCCTTATACCGGTCAGATGCACTCATTCAAAGAAAGTATTGCCTTCTTTCATTGCTTTAAACCACAATCCAAAATAATTTACACCGGATGGCAGAGCATTAGCACCATATGATTAAGTAAGATGCTGGGTCATTAGGCCGAAGGCTATTAGGCCGAATGGTCATTAGGCCGAAAGAGAACTGGGGAGTGAGAATTGAGTAGTGCGAAGTGAGGAAGAAGTAGAACGAAAGAAGATAAACCCAGATTAATCCACCTACAGTGAGATTATGACCCTTCCTTAATTAAAAAGATATATTTTCAGACTCCAGTACGAGATAAAACTACTCAAACTCCCACGGCGATTGAAAGTGTAAATGACAAAAATAATTGCCTACCAAAAGGCGGATTACATGGGTTAAGTGACAACAAAACAAAGGATTCCGCACTGTACGTCAGGTTGCCTATCTATCAGGCGCTCGTCGGATTGAATAGCTATTGTAACATGTGGTAACATGGTTGGTTAGAAACTATCGTAACGCTGGCAGCATGTATATTCGTAATTTCCAGAGAACTTGATATTAATTAATCCAGAACTAACTTAATCAGTCATTGATCTGAACGAAACTCAATAGCGTTCAATAATAATATATATTTTGCCTTATGGCTGCCTAATTTTGTAAAACTAATGATGTTTAATACCTTAAAAATGAGCGAGATTTATATGGTAGTAAATTTTAGAATTTGCACACATACGCACACATACATGCATATAAGTGGTCTATTAGTATTTCAAAACATGCTCTCATTTGTTATTTAGCTTCTACTAAAGAAATTTTTGAAATCCCTTCAAATTTTTACGTTTTTGCTTTTCTGAGAAGGTTTTGTGGTACATGCGACTATCTGTTCCTCAATTAAAACCAATTGTTTCTTTGGAACAAATCCGAAAAATTATCATATTTTCATATCATATCACTTGTTGCAATTATATTTTTAATATTAAAGTGAATTTGTTTCAATTGCCATACATTTTATTTCATAATTCAAGAGGTTTATTGATAGATTAATACATAACACGCCTGCGTAACGCATGCAAAGTGAAATTATAGACACTTCCGAAGGAAGGGTTAAAAAGAAGGAAGAAGAAGAAGGAAAAAGAAAGAAGGAAAAAGAAAGAAGGAAAAAGAAAGAAGGAAAAAGAAAGAAGGAAAAAAGAAGAAGGAAAAAGGAAGAAAAAGAAGTAAAAAGGAAGATGGAAGAAGGAAGAAGAAAGAAGGAAGACGGGAGAAAGAACGAAGAAAACGGAAGAAGGAAGGGAAGAAAAAAGAAGGAAAAAATGAAGAAGGTATAAAGAAGAAGGAAGAAGGAAGAAAGAAGAAGGAAGAAGAAAGAAGGAAGACGGAAGAAGAAAAAAGGAAGAAGGAAGTAGAAGGAAGAAGACAGATAGAAGAAGGAAGATGCAAGAAGGAAAAAGGAAGAAGGAAGGAAGTAGAAGGAAGAAGACAGATAGAAGAAGGAAGAAGACAGATAGAATAAGGAAGATGCATGGAGGAAGAAGAAAGAAAGGGTAAGGTGAAGAAAGAACTTCTCATTTTTCACATTTTGTTTCTTTTTGCTAATTCGGCCTAATGGCCATTCAGCCTAATGACCATTCGGCTCAATGATCTTCGGTCAAATGGCCTTCGGGCCAATGGCCTGACACCGTCTGGCAGTGATGTTATGGACGAAAGCTATCTGTTTAAACAGTCAGATTTATTCCGGGAGTTAGAAAGTGCTCTAGCTCAATTGCAGCTCCAGTGACTCATTTCAGACTGCCTGGTTTTTCATGACCAGTCAGAGGTCACTTTTACTACAAGCCCGCCTGTTTATGCTACCATTATCAATTGGATAATGGATCCATAAAAAAAACTTCCGGACTATTCAATCCAACGCGTATTTAATTTTGAAAAGAAATCAGAATGAAAACAAATTGAAAAAATATCACCAAATTTTTAGCACCAGCAACTATCTGGAAACCGGCTTTATAACGCTGGATGAGATTCGCCTACGCGTCATTAAATCGAACACTACGATGCTATTTTATTCGATCCGTGGTGAATTAACCCTTTCTGGATTCCTCATTCGCTTCAAGCTCGAAGCCACTTCGGGATAGCGACAGCTTCCTTGACGTCCGGCTTCGGTAGTACGAATCTAAACGGTGAACACGTACACGCTGGTCCAATAGGATGCGGTGAATTTGAGAACGTCACATCACCACTATGTTGTAGTTTCTTTTTATAAATTTCACTTTTTACAAAGAAAAACTCGAAAATCATTTTAAATTTAGCCAAAAGGACACAAAACACATAAAAAGTGATGGATTATTTTTTTCAACATCCTCTCCGCTCAACAACCTACTTCGATCCTCAATGATAATTATAATTGATCTTTCACATATCAACGGCTTTTGTTGCAATTTTAAGCTTAATCGGGCATACCGAACAAATGTCCTGAACAAAAGAGTGACTGAGGTGTATTTTCCTATGCATTTTGGCTGAAACCCGCTTACAAACTTCAAATGAAATGCGCCAGCTTATGCGATTGAACTGAAATTTTCAGTGATTGATTTTATCACCCAAGGGCCCCGTAGAGTTCGACAACCTTTTGCTTCCTGGGCCAATCTACTGACCACGTGGTATATGGACATACCCATATGGTATTTTAGCTGCTACCCTATAAAAAGCGAACCATTGCATTGCATCATGATTAATGCATTAGTACGAAACTACGCTTCATCGAAAGCAAACTCTAGTATGTATACCTACCGAATATAATTTCGCGTGAGTATCAAAAGAGTAGAATTATATCTTAGGGTTTTCGGTATCCTATGAATACATTACTTGTCTAATACATTTGATATAGATAGAATGCTTTCCATCCGTTTACGTCAAACGGTTAATGTGTTTTAAATTCAAATAAGCTTTCTGAGTTTGCGTCGTTTGTGTATTTTCTTTTTTCTTTTGCATTCAACAGACAACCTGGGGGAAATGCCGTCTTCGGCAGGATTTGTACAATCCGTTCTATCATTGGCAAAGATCAAATATTTTCAAACACTTGCAACAATATACGAAGGATGTTTATGTTGATAATGAGCACAATAGGCGTAAGTTAACTTCCTGTAAAATATTAGTATAAATTGTAATATTTCCCGCTTCCCGCGCACGTGAAAAGGAGATAAATTATCCATATGTATTTATATTCAAACGAACTCGTTAGGCAGTAGCTGTAGGCTAAATCGCGTTTCAATAAATTGCTATGTGTATTCAACAATTACGTACGGTAATTGCCATGCTATCAATGCATGCTTCAACGATTTTCAAAATTACGTGTCGTTCAAATTACGATAATGTGAATTTGATAATCTTCGCATTAGTGGCAGTTTAGACAAAGTGTCGTTCTGCGACGTAAATCAATTTATCTTTCTCGAAGTTAGAATAAAAAGATCAATAAGGTACACTGGGGGAAGTGGAAAAGGAAAAATCGATAGTGCATGTTTGAATTAGTGTAAAACCAGTCTAAATGATCTAAATGCGTTCAATCAAAATGGGCTATCAAAAACAGCCAATTTTGCACCAACTGTGCGGTAATTCATACCATTTTGGTCGCTTGGAATTTATGGAAATAGATTTTAAAATCAGGAGTTGTTTTTCCACTTACCCTAGTGGGATGGGGTAAGTGGACAACCCATGTTACCTCGACCTTCAATAGTGATGAGTAGTTACATATAACTAAAATCAATACGATAATTACTCTGAGTATCTTTTGTGGAATAATTTCCTTACATTAACGGAATAGATCCGCAAGGAATTCTCGTAATAGCTAGGGGAGGGCTGATTTTGCCTTCTCGAACACTAAGTGTACGTAAAATCTATATGCTCGCCCCAAAGATGAAGTTTTTAAAAGAAAAATGGGACTTACAGGGTTATAAACTAATCAACTTAGTTTAACGAATTGAGATGATGTCTGTATGTGCGTATGTGTATGTATGTGTGTGCGCAAAGCACGTACAAAATTATCAGCTAATCTTAAGCACTTGTCCTTAACCAATTTGTTCGCAAAAAAATTGCATTCTACGGCGAAACTTGTTATGAATAAAAATTAATATGAATTTTAGAACATATTTACCTATCAATGCTATTTTTAACTTTCTTATACATTTTTTTTTTCATATGTAAAACATGTGAAAGGCATTAATACCGATAGGTGGATTAATCAGGCATTTTCTACTTTATATTAGTCCAATCACCACTGGAATCACAATGATAACAAAGAAGGTACATATTAAGATTCATAGCTATTGAAATAAACCCTGGAGGGAAGAAAAAAATTGCGTAATTAGAACATTATCCACTTTCCCCGCAGTGTTTGTTACCTGGGGTAAGTGTAAAATCTTTGAATTATTTCCTCTCTTGGTACAAACCACTACCAATTGAATGGGATTAGTTTAATTGTATTATTATGGTCACCTGTGATATCAATTCACTTGAAAAAGGGACAATTGGTGCAAATAAGAATTCATTTTATGAATGCAAAAATCAACTTTTCACGAAACCTAAAATTACTGTTCATACGTTAACCGTGTTAGTGCATGTATTATACAAATTTCAACATAGTATTAGTGTGAGCATCAAAGTATATTCTTGCATAATGTTATGATGTGGTAAAAACTGTAAAGTATGTACAATTCCAATTTTTCGAGTCGATTTTTACACTTACCCCCTTTTTCCACTTCCCCCAGTGTACCTTATCATAAGTAACAAAAATATAAGATTGTTGAAATAATATCTATCATTATTATATCCTGAATTCTGGGAAGAGAACTCAACATGCTTTTTTGGTACGTGTACTTCGAGATGATGGTCGATCCAACTAAATGCTTAACGAATTGTTGTTTAGAAATTAGATATTTTCATATTTCCTTGTATTGGACTTTTTGTTAGAATCAATGTAGGCTATAAACTTCGTGATAACAATGTTCTAGTTAATATATTGGTATTTATCAGTTATTTTGGTCATAGCTAGGTAAGTACAGTTTGCCATTACCAATTTAAGTAAAGACGTTGCCTACTAATAGGGGAAGGTGGGGAGACTTGATCACCCCCTGTTTTATCGAGAACCAAAGTAGTTTTGTTCTAGCGTATTTTTTAGTGTAGATCCTCTAGACAAATGACCTTTATGTGGTGAGTTATTTTTTAGATTCACAACCATATTTATTCTGCAGGGCGGTTTGTATGTTTTGACCTTCCTAAAGATTTTTTTTGTTGGCCACGCAAAATTTGAACAACTTTTCATAAGAATGACCAAATGCTTTCGTTTTTTCACAGCACAAAGCCATAAATATGCTTAATGATCTGTACTGATGAAAATGTCAACATTCCATCAAATTTTTAGAATATTTGGATTTGTAGTTATTACCTCAATATGGGGACACTTGATCTCCCATTAGTCACCTATACAAAAATTTGGCGAAAAAAATTTAAAAAAATCTGTTTTTAGGCTTCTAATTTTATGTAGATTTGACAGATTTGATGAAGTGTTGGCAGGAAAAATGGTTTATTGCGTAGATATCATAGAGTCTCACCAAATTTTAAAATTGCATGTGCTGTCGAATTCAATAACAAAAAATCATTCATGTATACGCACAGCAATTCGGAAATTCCGCGTATTTTGAAGGAAAAATATTTT
This sequence comes from Armigeres subalbatus, assembly GCF_024139115.2. Classification (NCBI taxonomy): domain Eukaryota; kingdom Metazoa; phylum Arthropoda; class Insecta; order Diptera; family Culicidae; genus Armigeres; species Armigeres subalbatus. The sequence goes on from NC_085139.1 coordinate 63,615,083, forward strand.
AAAAATCTGAGGGCAACTATCTAATTTTATCAAAGCAAGTTCTTGGAGAGGGATCAATTTCCCCCGAATATGTCAAAAGTCTATTTTTGACAGCACTCCAAAAAAATCGATTGTGTATCGATAACAACAATAATTTAAGGACTGTCACACATCAGTAAAGCTAAATACTATATTTCTTAGAGAGTCTGCGTGGAAATCGCGTATGTTTATCAAATTTTGGCTGTGATACATCGGAAATCAGAAAGGGGGATCAAATATCCCCAGTCTCCCCTACAGATTAATCCAGATGCTAAGAAAGTTGCGGAGAAACTTTTAAGTTTTCAGATATGGGAAGCACAAAAAAAGTAGTTTTACCAGTCCGGAAATTATTTTGTAATTTTGGTTACTATCCCAGACAATCAACTTTTTGTGAAAATAAAAACTTATTCCATCATAAGTAGTTATCACTGGCTCAGATCAATGCTGAGCTGCATGAATGAAGGGCGGTATAAATGCACTTTTCACCTTTAGCTTTCAGCCAATACGTAACCGTGAAGAGCCATTTCTCCATCATGTACCTAATAGCTTACTGTTTAGACTTTCCATCTGCACTTGCAAAAGTTATGTCATTAGACACGGTTAAGCGCGACATGATCAATAACACGGATGCTGTCAGGGAGCATGAACCGTTTTCACTGATTTTACTGAGCACATGGACAAGTCGGACGGATTACGCCTCAATGGTGCACCGTTGCACACAAGTGGAGAGAACAATGAATGGCAGATAACCTATGGGAGGGCGCCCGAAGTGAAATCTCGCCATCATCGAGGTGGAACGTGAAGCATGTTAGCGAAGATCAATCAACCTGGTGAGATTAAGTTAGGCTTTATGACACCATAGTGAATGGGACATTGTGCGGTTCGTAATTATAATCATGGCAAGGTCACTTCCGGTTAGTTTTGGACCAGCATGATTTGAAATTGAGACCGATTTAAGCAGACAAAACTTGGAAAACAGTTTTCATTAAGCTCTAAACTTAGGGTTTCATTTTTAGTTATGGTTATTGAGGCTTACAAACAAGACACCTTTCTTTCTTCTAGCAGGGAATGGAGGGAATAAAAATAACCGTTTCGCCGCAAACGTTTATTTGCATGACCAAAATAATTCGAATCAATAAATTGGCGATCCAACGCAACCGCTACAGATATGACGTTCGTAGACTTGGAATTCATCGATAAGCCACTACACTAAGCCAAAGCTCGCTGCGCTAAACTTCACGCGTGCACAGGATTCTAATGAAGTCAGTCACTGGTCATTATACTGCGGTGTATTGGGTGTCATTAAAATGGACATTTCTAGAGTGCTTTAAGAGCAGGTCGTAAAGTTTTTCATCAATATAAATTTTGTGATAAGTTAGCTGTGCTAACTGCACTTCTGACGCTGAAGTTCATCTAGAATTAATTAGATGGAATTGAATAAAAATAAGCAAAAGTAATAAAAAAATTAATAACTTAACTGTGTGCACAGTTCCCCCGAGAAACATTGCATAATGAGGAGTGAGCAACCACGAAAATTATTAGGAGTGTGGATAAAAATCAGAGTAGGTACATGATGAATGCACTGAGTCATATGATTTCTATTCAGACACTGACAGTAGTAATTCTCCTTCTCAAGCTCTGCTGGAACAACCTTTGGAAATCCATATAGTAAAAAAATAGCTACAAGAATTTGAAAATTTGCAAAATTAAAAGAAGATTGATTGCACTAAGCATTGATTTTATGCACCCAATTCACAACCCACACACTTTCGGTATGCGGTGATTACAATTAATCATGAAAGATGTGACAATCTATCAACAACTTTATCAATTGTGATTGATCCGCATTATTATCATATTCTAACAGTCTTTTGAACGCTATGGATTTTACGTGCCTAAGACAAGGGTCACATTCTCGATCCGGTTTTTTTGCTTCTGAGTTTATGACTGATTGAAAGTGGCTCCGCACCGCTGCTGCTACCCGTTGACTCTCATCCGTTAGCGCCCTATCTTTGCCGGTGCACGTGTCGCAGAAGGAACAGCCGACAACGTTTTTTTTTCTCTGATTTGCACGTCGTCGACGAGATGGCAGAATACTTTGTTCGATTTTGACCGTTTGGGTTCTTTCTAATGTTCTCCGGATTCGATCATCACCTTCACAACAAAACGAAATTTTCAGCATGTTACCAATCGCGTGATGGTCTGATGAATAATTTACGTGAATTATGTACGTTTCGTTAAATTCAAAAGAAAAAGTTCTGAATAGCATCTGAATTTGTCCAAAGCAACGTCCATTTTTTGAGTTCAGACAGCTCTTCGCCAATCATTGCATCCTAATTTTAGGCGAATATCGATTCTAGATTAATGTGACCCGCAAGCGTTCCGCAGGACGCCTATCTGGATTGCACCACTGGCTTGAAAGTGGATTCTCCAAAAAGGCATTTCGCATAGATTTTGGCCAAAAAAAATTGGAAAAATATTTATAAGGCTGTATGAATTGTAATAAATTTGTAAAACGAAGTTGAAAAATGCAGACGTCTGGTCACATTATTCTAGATGGAAAATCTAAAATGTCTAAGTGAACTTTGCCGTTAGCCAGCAAGAAAACTGATTGTTTTTCCAGCAATAGGGGAGGAGGTTCGGTTGTGGGCACCCTTTTGTGTTTGGTCCATAACTTTGGCCCTGGTTGATCTTATGTCGACATTTGCATAGCAATCGAAAGCTATTATAACCTTATTTCTAGCAAAGAAATTAATATGATTTCATCGGTTTAGAAAAAAATATTGACAATTTAGAAAATTTGACATTTTTGGACATTTTTATTTCGTGGTTCGGTTGTGGGCACCCTTGAAAACATAGCTAAAAATAAAGAAGCATGAATAAAAACCACCCAGATTTAAAGACAAGGAATACTTTATTCATTCTAAAAGCCAGGAGACGCTAAAAAAACTCAAATCAATTCACCTAGCAGTGATGATGCCTCCCTCGGTGCATTAAGGAGGATATTGAAAAAAATCACATAAGAAAGGTCTAAAATAGCACTTTAGGTAAATGGGTTTTAATTTTTCATTGATTTACGTTTTATTGGTATGCATCACAATCAAAAAAATCCTGATTAATCACCCTAGCGGCAATAGTGCCTTTCTCGTTCATTTCAAAAAATAATATTTTGGCCATAAATTTTGATCCCGTAGTCCGATCTGACCAATTCTCAATAGGAAACAATGGGAAAGCATTCCCCGTCGAATGCAACTTGTTGCAAGCAAATCGGTCAACGCTTTGTTCCAAAAAGTGTGTGTATAATGACTAGACATGCCTAAAGAACAACAATATTAAATAAACTCATTATTTCGAACAATTATGTCAAACTAATTATAAAAACTGCCTTAAAACGTTATTAAAAATAAGTTAAGGGACAAGTAAAACGATATTGAATGATTTATCAATAAAATGAGGGTGCCCATAACTGAACCAATAAAGGTGCCCACAACCGAATTTCGCAGCCTTTTTGGAACGAGAAAAAAAAATTCGCGCTAAAAATTTGATGGCAATCGACATTGGGCCTCAAAATAGATTAAATTTACTGTGTAAATACGCATTAGAACTCACTTTTTGAATTAAATCCTTTAATTTATGACACTTTGAAAAAGGCCAAAAAAAAACTTTCGTGTTGTTTTTCTTATACGAAAAATTTATTTGTTTCTAGTTCAAAGTAGAGATGCCCATCCGGTTTGATATTGAGCACAAAACTCTTATCTGTCAAAAGATACATAGGGATGCCCATAACCGAACGGTGCCCACAACCGAACCTCCTCCCCTAGTAATTGTTAGGTACAGTATCCCACCGCTTATCCGGATCTCGCTAGTCCAACGACTCGTTAGTCCGGATCGCGCTAATTCGGAATTTTCCGGATTAAAAAGTATCAACACCCATTTAAACACATTATGCTGTCAGTTTTCAAATTTGTGCTGTGATTTTGTTTTGGTTCATTTGTATGGATCTGACAGTCGGATTAACGAGAGAAACCCCGATAGTCCGGCCATACATTTGTCGGATCAGCGGGGGTATACTGTAGTTGTATTTATTTAAGCAGTACACGTTTAAGTATTGAATTGAGAATATTAGTATTAACATCTGAGAATCAACATGTTTTGTTCATGACGGTACTTTATGTGTCAGATGTTTATGCTTTTTATCACAGTAGCCCATTTTTTCACTTGAGAACTTGAGAACAAGCAAACTAAAACAATAAATTTGACATTCAGGTACCGACCAAACCCTTTATGCAAACTCCGGGTTGATTTGGTTGAATCGTGTTGATCACAAATGCCGTATGGGATAACAGCGCCTTTAGCGTTCTAATACATATGCTTCTTTTATGATCTAGGTATTTCCAAAGGCTCATTCAAGCAAGCAAAATTTCCTTACATGTGGAAGCAATTTGAAGCTTCACGTCAAAGTGCGTAACAAATATGGAAGATCAAGCCCATGTTGATGTCATTTACCCCGTCCTGAAGAGGGCCTTTGACGAAAATGATGACGGGATACTGTTACATAAGCTTGATTTTCGACACAACCTGTGTTTTCGGTGGAATTATACCTAACATACAGTTGATTCAAAAGTATAAGACTAAGTTACTGTTCGCGTAACTAACATGTACACGGAAGAAAAAAAGTACCCAGCGTTGAGTTTTTTTAATATACTTTTGAGTTATTTTTTCTCTTCTCTTTCATCCACTCTTTCTTCTGTTATCAAAAACAAAAGGGCGAAACAATCCAACGACGCCAGTTCAATACGGGAAGCCAATTTTGAGTTTCATTACCTGAGGTCGAAATTGAGTGAAAAAAACATCCATTTGGGTAAATAAATTTTCCGTTGGGTAGTTGGGTTGGGAAGAGGAAAGAAGAAAGAAGGAAAAAAGAAGAAGGAAGAAGGAAAAAGAAAGTAGGCAGAAGGAAAAAAGAAGAAAGAAGAAGGTGGAAGTAAGTAAGAAGAAGTAAGAAGAAAGAAAGAAAAAGAAAGAAGGACAAAAGAAGAAGAAAGAAGGAAGAAAGAAAGGAGAAAGAAGAAGGAAAAACCCAGAATAATCCACCTAGCGGTGATGGTGCTTTTCTAATTTATTATAAAACAAGAAAACACATAAGAGTAACAAGAAAAGCACATAAGAGAGGTCAAAATTGCACTTTAGGGAGATAGATTCAGCTATTTCCATCAATTCACATTTATTTGCGTTCATTTGAATGCATTGCAACAGTTTTTGAAAAAAAAATCGGTTTAAAAAAAAAAGTTCCAAGGGGGGACCCTTGAGAAAAAAATGGGGAATAAAACAATGTTTTTTAATAACTCCGGAACGCAATTGTTGTTTTGTTGCAACTGTTGCAAGCAAATCGGATAAAGCTAAGTACAAAAAAGTGTGTCTCACATTTTTTTGTACACACACACACATACATACATACATACACACATACAGACATCACCTCAATTCGTCGAGCTGAATCGATTGGTATACAACACTATGGGTCTCCGAGCCTTCTATCAAAAGTTCGGTTTTGGAATGATCCTATAGCCTTTACGTACACTTAGTATACGCGAAAGGCAAAAAGAAGAAGAAAGTAGAAAAAAGAAGGGTGGAAAAAAAAAGAAAAAGAAAGAAGGAAGAGGAAGAATGAAGAACAAAGAAAGAAGAAGAATGCAGAAAGAAGAAGGAAGATGGGAGAAGAAATAAGTAACAAAGAAGAAGGAAGAGCGAAAAAAACAAAGAAAGAAGATGAATGAAAAATATGACAAATAGAAGAAGGAAGGTGCAAGAAGGGAGAAGAAAGAAGGGGAAAGGAGAAGAAAGAACTTTTTTTGCTTCTTAACGCTGGGTGGACACCTTTACGTGGTGTGTTACGGGGTAAGATCTCCAGCTACAGGCAAATCCTGAACCAACGAATACCTTCCTCGCTATCCAACTCCGTTGTACTTATGAGGGTGTCTCTAAGTCGGTGGCCTCTCGTTTAGTAGGTACCACATCAACACTTCCTTCATCTCCCTTCACTTCCTTCATCTCCCTAGTTACGGTGAAGATGCTGCGATGGGGCAATGTCCCAGTGGGGGATGTAATGCCAATAAAAAAATGTAAAATATCGAAAGCACATAAGCAGTTATGTGGAATTTTCTGCCGCTTGTCATGTGCTGGGTCATTAGTAGGGGTGATGGAAATTCGCGGCAAAATTTTCGAAATTTCGCGGATAACCAATTCAGAAAATCTGAAAATTCGCGGCAATTTCGCGATAAATTATATTTCGGTACAAAAAATAAAAAAAGACAATATAGATTCCATATTTATTTAAATTGTTGCGTTAAATAATTTTAAATTCTTGTCATAAGACAAGTTTGTACAATCCCATTTAATTCCACCACTTAATTGTACCTTGACAGATACGTATTTTGACCTCAACAGTAAGGTCGTCTTCAGTGTCTCGTACTTGAATCGACTCGAGTCAATTACGAGACACTGAAGATGACCTTACTATTGAGGTACAAGAAGTACATTCCACTAAAAAGCTCAAAATATTTTTTTTAATTTCAAATAATTTTCCAATTATTTTTTTTGTGTGTTACTGGTCAAAAGCAGGTAAGTGTCGAGTAGTATTGCTTCATCTTATTCGACGCTTCGGCAAAGGTATCTCGTTGCCATCGCGGTAATCCCTTGTTCTTGGCTTTGTCTGAAGATACTGTTTATTGTTTTCTAATTGACATTAGCATTAAACAAATGAAATTGTAAAAATACCTGCAAGCAAATCCATGATTTTGTTGTAGGCCAAATTAATCCTCACGTGACGACTTTCAAACCAAGTCCAGACCTTAACCAGTTTAGATGCTTTGACTGATGAAACCAATCTTTTCCTATTTCTCGGTCCTGGAGCAGTGCTTGGAGCTCAGTCAAAGCATTTGTGGCAGCTGATACTTCGAGTTCATGTTCGATGAATTTTCGGTAGAAAGTCACATATTTTGCATGGTAGGTTACAGCATTTAGCCAACTATTCCATCTCGTAATGACCGGTGTAGGGGGCAACGATATACTTTCTTTATCAGCGCCGGCTAGTTCGGCTATGATCTCCTTAAATCGACTGAGGCAATAGAATGGAATAAAATTATTGACGGGAAAGGTTAATTTCGCGGTTTTTCGCGAAAATGTTTAAATTTCGCGGCTAACATCAAATTTCGCGGATTTCGCGGCTTCCGTGAAATCGCGAATTTCCACCACCCCTAGTCATTAGGTATCGTATGTTATTATAAAAATGTGCATCAAGTCTCGTACGTATGTCATTATAAAAATAATTAATTGAATATGAAATTGATTGGAATTGGATTTGAATTGGACTGGAGTTTGAACAGAATTGAATTGGATGAGAATATCATTGGAGTACCTGGAGCTCGATAAGAATTGGATTATAATGGCATTGAAATTGAATTTGAATTGGATTGGAATCAGATTGCATTTGGTGTGGATTTGGATTGGAATTGGATTGCATTTAGATTGGAATTAGAATGGAATTGGATTAGAATTAGATTTGAATTGAAACTAGATTATATTTGAGTTGAATTTTGATTGAAATTGTAAATGGATTGGAATCGGATTGTAAGTCGATAGGAATTAAATTAGAATTGGATTGCATTAGGATTAGAATTGGGTCAAAATTGCATTGCGATGAAGTTGGATTGGAATTAGTATTAAATTGGAATTTGATTGGAATTGAATTAGAATTGGATTAAAATAGTATTAGAAATCAATTGGAAGGGAACAACATTGCAGTGTGGTTGGAATTAGATTAGAACGGTATTGGAGAGCTAATACAATTGAATTGGAATCGGATTGGAATCAGTTTTGAATTGGATTGGAAATACATACATTGGAATTTGATTGAAATTGGATTGCAACTAGGACTAGGTTGGAGTTAAATTTTAATTGTGTTAGGGTCAGTGTAGAATTGTATCGGAGTTGGATTGGAATTTTGATGGAATTGGATTGCAATTAGATTAGAATCTGATTGAAATTAAATTTCAATTGGATTGGAATCGGATTGAAATTGGATTGGAATTGGATTAAAATTGGTTTGTAATTGCATTGAAATTGGATTATAATTGGATTGAAATTGATTCGGTATTGGATTATAATAAGTATAGTAATAATATTATAATTGGAATTAGATTAGAATTAGATTGGAATTTGATTGTAATTGAATTAGAATTGGATTGGAATAGTATTAGAAATCAATTGGATAGGAACAACATTGCAGTTTGGTTGGAATTGGATTAGAACGGTATTGGAGAGCTAATACAATTGTATTGGAATCGGATTGAAAGTGGATTGGAATTAGTTTTGAATTGGATTGGAAATAGATTGGAATTTGATTGAAATTGGATTGCAACTAGAACTAGGTTGGAGTTAAATTTTAATTGTGTTAGGATCAGTTAAGAATTGTATCGGAATTAGATTGGAATTTTGATGGAATTAGATTGCAATTAAATTTCAATTGGATTGGAATCGGATTGGAATCGGATTGGAATTGGATTGGAATTGGATTAGAATTGGATTGGAATTGGATTGTAATTGGATTAGAATTGGATTGAAATTGATTCGGTATTGGATTAGAATTGAATTTTAATTAGAAATTCAATTGATTGAAATTGAATTATAATTGTACTGAACTCGAATTGGTTTTTGATTGGAATTAGATTGGAATTGGTTTGGAATTGGATTGGAATTGGATTGGAATTGGATTGGAATTGAATTGGAATTGGATTGAAATTGGATTAGAATTGGATTGGAATTGCATTGTAATTGGATTAGAATTGGATTGAAATTGATTCGGTATTGGATTAGAAATGAATTTTAATTAGAAATTCAATTGATTGAAATTGAATTATAATTGTACTGAATTCGAATTGGTTTTTGATTGGAATTATATTGGAATTGGTTTGGAATTGGATTGGAATTGGATTGGAATTGGATTGGAATTGAATTGGAATTGGATTGGAATTGGATTAGAATTGGATTGGAATTGCATTGTAATTGGATTAGAATTGGATTGAAATTGATTCGGTATTGGATTAGAAATGAATTTTAATTAGGAATTCAATTGATTGAAATTGAATTATAATTGTACTGAACTCGAGTTGGTTTTTGATTAGAATTAGATTGGAATTGGATTGGAATTGGATAGGAATTAGATTGGAATTAGATTGAAATTGGATTGGAATTAGATTGACATTGGATTGGAATCAGATTGTAATTGAATTGGAATGTGATTGAGATTGAATTATAATTGGATTGGAATCAGATTTGAATTGGTTTGGAAATGGAATTCGATTGGAATTTGAATGGAATTGAATTATAATTGGATTGGAATCAGATTGGAAGTCGAATGGAACTGGATTGTAATTGGTTTGGAATTTGATTGAGATTGAATTATAATTGGATTGGAATCGGATTGGAATTTGAATGGAATTGGATTATAATTGGATTGGAATATGATTGAGAATTAATTATAATTGGATTGAAATTATATACTCTAGGAATGGATTATATACTCTAGTGTAGGAATGATAGTTTCGTCGTTTAAAAGGGGTTGCAAATATGTTGCGGAAGTTAGAAAACCTCGAAAAAGTGCAAAACTTTATCTAGATAAAAAATAATAAATTGATACCAGCATGGCACCTTTAGCACCTCAAAACCGTGTTAAGGAAAAAAAAATCCTAAAACATGAATTATATTCCATAAAACCGGTAAAACTCGACACTAGAAGAAAGTAGACAAGATAATAAACTATACGAGGCCAAAAACTTGTGAAAAGTTGAAAAAAATCGAAACATTAAAAAAACAAGTATTTTTATAATTTCTGGAACATTTTAATGACTGGAAATAGTTTAGAATTTGATTGAAATTGACATTAAAATAGGATTGGAACAGAATTTCAATTACATTAAAAATGAATTGAAAATGGATTGGGTTTCGATTGAAATTTAAATAAAAGGGATTTAATCATAAATAAAATTGGATTGTAAAGATAGAGTACCCGCTAAAGCTGCGGAAGACGACGGAGGTCCTTCGTAGCTTAGTAGGGAAAGCAACTGTATAGCTGAAGGAGGCTAAAAGTCTCCTTAATAAAGACACACAAAAAAAAACTGTCTAGCGTACTGGTTTGGTGGGATCAAACTCCACCGAAGGGGCGGTAACCAATACCTTTTCCGAACTAAGTCTATCACATGTTGTGCATATGCATAATCGAATTTAAGACATAGGATTTGAATTGGATTTTTATAGGATTTCAAATACATTGGAATTGGATTGAAAATGGATTGGGCTTCGATTGAAATTGAATTAAAAATGGGCTGGAATCTAAATGAATTTCAATGGCAAAGATAGTGGAGTTAGAATTGGATTGGAATTTGAATGAAACTGAAATGGAATTGGATTGAAATTAAATAAGATTGGATATGGTTTGGAATTGGATTGAAATTCAATTTGATGTGGATTGGAATTTTATTGGATTAAAATTGGATTTGAAATTGATTGGAATGCAATTGTAATTAAATTGATTGGAAATAGGTTTCAATTGATTAGGAATCGGATTAGAATTGAATTAATATTTGATTGGAATAGAACTGGAGTTGGATTGCAAATAAAATGGATTGGAATTGAATTGGATTTAATTGGAGTTGGGTTAGAATTGATTTAGATTTTGGACTGGAATTGTAATGGGATTGATATGTGATGTGGGATTGGATTGGAATTGAATTGGAATTTAATTGAAATGGAATTTAGTTCGGGATTGGATTGGAAATGAAATTTGAAGAGGATTGGGAATGAATTGGATTGGGATTGGATTGTATTTGAATTCAATTTGGATTAAAAGGGATTGGAACCAGGGTTGTTAACGTATTGTCAACAACACAACATTAACACAACGGAACTTGGTCGTGCGACATTTGGCTCTTCCCACTCTGAGCACAATCAAACGGTTTTGATTTAATCCGATGAACTTTTCAACTGTCCAACCGTCTGTCCAACAAATGGTACAACTTGCGAACATACGCTCAGTTTTTACTCCGACTGAATTGTTTTTCCTGAGGGCGAAGTTGACAGTGTACAGCATGTCGGATGTGTGTGAGGCCACTTAGGGTTAACGTGCCTGGAGAAAAAATCACCAATGAACATCATTGATTCTCGCACGATGGCGTCTGGTACTTTTGGCCATGGTGAGGGTCATTTCGCCGAAGGCCATTTTAGCCTAATGCCGTATGAACGAATAGTATGTAAAATGAAAAAAGAGAAGTATGATGGGAGAAGTAAGAAGTGAGAAGCGAGAAGTGGGAAGTAGGAAGTGAGAAGGTAAAGTGAGATGTTCGAAGTTAGTACTGAGAAACAAAAAGTGAGAAGTGAGTTGTGAGTGGTAAGATGTGAGTATTAAGAAGTAAGGTGTTCGAAGTGAGTAGTGAGAAGTGAGATGTTCGAAGTGAGTAGTAAAAAATGAGGAGTAGTGATAAATAAGATGTTTGATTTAAGTAGTGAGTAATAAGAAGACAGTTGTGAGAAGTGAGAAATGAAGGGAAAAAAGAAAGAAGATGGATAATGCAATCAAGAAGAAGAAAGAAGTAAAAAGGGAAAGAAATGGAGGAAAAGGGAAAGAAAGAAGAAGGTAAAGAGAAAAAGAATGAAGAAGAAACGAAGAAGGAAGGCGAAAAAAAGAAAAGGGAGAAAGGAAAAAGTTAAAAGGAAGGAGGATGAAGATATAATGAAGACGAAAGATGGAAGATACAAGAAAGAAAAAGGAAGAAGGAATAATGAAGAGAGAGAGTAAGGGGAAACGAAAACAAAAAAAGGAAATAGGCAGAAGGTAGACGAAAGATGAAAGTAAGAAAAAGAAAGAAAGAAAGAAGACGGAAGGAAGAAAGAAAAAGGAATAAGAAAGAGGGTAAATGAACGAAAGAACAAGGAAATAGAAAAAAAGACAAAAAAATAAGAATGGAGCAGGCGGAAAGGAGGAAGAAAGAAGACAGAAGTAGAAAGATCCATTGTCACTTTCGACTTCTAATTTCTTATGTGAACTGACAAGTGAGAAATATCTAATTCCTCACTTCACACTTCGCAGATCTCACCACCAGCTTCTAATTTCTCACTTTTCACTACCCGCAATCTGAGGCTTTTTTTTCAAACTATTCGGTCAAATGGCATTCAGTTTTCAGTTAAATCGTTAAATTAAGTTAAATTTTAAATATTTTTAATATTCAGAGCAATTTTACTACGAAAACGAACTTTTTAAAGAAGCGTTGGAGACCCATAGTGTTAAATAACAATTGACTCAGCTCGACGAGCTGAGCAAATGTCTGTTTGTCCGTGTGTATGTGTGTGTGTGTGCACAAAAAGCAAGAAAAACATTAGACAACTTTTCATATAGTAATCATCAACCGAATTTCTCGCAACAAGATTCACATGCAAAGCCTTGTTGATCACTACTGAATTTGATAACCACCGACCCTTGCGTTTACAAGTAATGAAGAAAATGGTACATCGAACAATATTAGCACCATAGGTTGGTGTCTTGGCTAAACGCAAGAAAGGCAGTATCACTACTCAGTGAATTAAGTTGGGTTTTATAAAAGGTTCACGAAAATCTAGCACTAAATTATTTTTTAATTTACCTTTTCCTTAGTCAGAATCTGACGCGAAAATTTAACAAAATTTAGATAAAAATCGTTAATGGCCGGAATTGACTCTCAAACATTACCAACATTTACATGCATCAACTCCAGCCACACTATCACATATCTGCGTTGTAAACCTCCATGTATGAAAAAGCCAAATATACAAAGCAGGTTTTTGCATTTCTGTACAGTCACTTTTAATAATATGCGTCAATAAATTAATTATTTGAATTAATTTTGAGCCTTAATCCCTGCTGGAAATATATGTCTCTGCCCTGTTGATTTCGTTTGAAGTGGCAATAAACACCACATAGTAAAATATCGAGACGAATCTGACTTACCTAGTACGATAGTGCTGCCCTTCGCAACGGTAAACGCCAAGTAGAGACCATACAGGAATCCTCCGTGAAGGTAAACGAAAGCGATTATGTTGCGCCACACCAAAGCGGCCTGGAAATAGGAGCTCTTGATACCGCTACTGCTGATGGATTCAGTCTTCTGGAACTCGTCGACCTTGACCAATTGAAGCACAATGAGAAATTTGGTAAAACGGAAGGATATTCATCTTCAAATAACATACCTGGGCACGTGACTTGGCTGTTGCTATCGCACTTGGCTCGACCGTTGTTCGTACATTCAAAATCGATTTGTTCGCTTTGATCTGGTTGTTATTTGGGTCTTCCGGTTCGATGCATGCCTCTGCTATCAGCAGTGTATTCCCAAGAACGTTAGGTGCCATCGCTGGCAACGGTGGAGATCAGGGATTACTGAAATGATATAATACAGAGACGGAGAAAGACACACGTGTTTAAATTATCGAATTTTTACGACACGGCTGGAATTCAGCGAGAGGTAAATACGTATACCGCAAGGGGAATTTTCAGTTGGATGGAGCCACAAGCCATGAAGCGGTTTATTGCTTTAGACGCAACCATAAACTTTAAGAATAGAATGATGTCTTTTCGTCGCTTGATGAAATATTCATGTAACACTATCCCTCGTAAATGGATCCTCCATAGTCAGTTGGAGTGAAACACCCGGTATTCGGAGTGATATTCTTGCGAAAACTTCCTGCAAAGATTTCGTTCCAGCTGTGTGGAATATCAATTTTTTACAGAAGCGTACCAATTTGCATCGGTTTTATCGCATCATAACCTACGCTGACGCTGACGTCTGTGGAAGTCTTCGCCGCATGCCGATGCCAATCATCGGCGAGTGACAGAAAACGCAAATTTTTCTCCAAAAGGGCACCCCCGTTTGTTCTCACAAGTCCAACGCACTCGGCACTGCCAGGCAAGGCCAATCGAGCCTTACATTATGGACCGATCGGAGACGGCCGCAGTACGTGAGTACAATTGATTTCTATTTGTAAACAATCAAGATCCCGAGATGGTGGAACTAACAAAGAGTTTTCCTCTCCAACTGACTGTCCATGTCCACCACACATCCTGTCAACAGAAAGATGGTGCTTTCAGATGACCAATCCAAGTAACGCATAAATTAATCTGCCAATCGATACGCCGACAGCAAGGTAAATAAATCAGCATTTCCGTGTTTGCGTATAATGCAATGCCTCCATTGATTTGGATTCCTCTGCCTGTACAGGCCATATCCTTTGAAAAATTGTAACAATTAAATAAATCGTTTTGATTTCCATTTCGTTTGTCCTCAAATTTAAAGACATATATCTTTCCTTTTCTATTTATTCACTTAGCACCTTGTAACCATTGAAATATCGAAGTTTTTTTCATCTGTTAATGTTCATCAAGCACTTATAGTTTCTTATATAAGGCCCGATTATTATTTCTACAATTTTCAAAAACCTAACAGAACATGGTCTGCGTTGTAGCCGTGCATCTTATCACTGAACTACGGAAGGCCTCTGAAACTGAAACATGCAAGTCAATAATTAACTGACCTGCATCAGAGCGTCAGGGAGCAGCAGGGACGCGGGTAAGGCCATGCGCACACAAACGATCCGATGCTGCAAAATAAGCTATTGTTTGGTTTTTGGTGAAAAGGGAAAACCGCAAACTGGTTTAACGTTTCGCGATCCTCGGTTGCGAACTCTTGCCTGGACACTTTCTCCGGTGTACCTAACCTCTGTGTGACATGTCATCGTTCGTTGCATTACTTACGACGATCATTGCGATGCATTTATTTAGGTGCAGATACCTACTGCCGACGATGGCGGGGTAAAGAAATAATGACCTGCTTTAGAGCAGGTTTACGACCGGACAAAGGTGAAGCGTTAAGTAATCGAGTTATTGGACATGTACACAGGAAGTCCACCAAAGGACTGCCGCGAAAACAGTGTGAGGAAGATTCATTATTGAGTAACACGATAATATGTATTTTAGTTTTAACCAGTGATTAAACATCACAGGCAGTTTTTATATGTTAATTACGTTTTTGATGCTTTGTTGATTGACCATTCTGAGCAAATTCAGTAAATTTTATATGTACACATTAGACTGGCCCTGCTTAGTATGGGGTAAACTGTTGTCGAATTCCACGGGGCACCCCTCAGGATGTGTCTTTCGGCGAGAAAATCAATCTCTCAAAATTTCAGCTCAGTTGCATAAGCTGGCGCAATTAATTTGAAGTTTGTATGGAGATTTCAGCCAAATTCTATAATACACCTCCGCCACTCATTCGATATGGAAATTGGTTTTGAACAATTTCATAGAACATTGTACGATAATTAAATGAACTTTGACTTACAGTCTAGTACACATACATGAAACAGTTTGTAACTCTTATGTTAGTTTCGATTTTGATTTGAAAAATGAGACTCATAAATATGAAATGCTGTTAAATTAACGCACTTAATCGGATTGCGGCTTTTCATGAAAAGCCGATGCAATGAAGAATCGTTTTAATTCACGATGACTTCGAGTTTCCGGTTTTTAAAAAAGTTAGGGAGGAAATAATTTTCGCATTTCCTCATGCACATGCACATGATCAGGAGCGATGACCTCGATAACATAAATTGGTATGAACTAGCCTTGCATAAGAGGTAACATACCAAAAAATAAAAACTTACATATATGCAGAATACTTGAGGCATAACATGCTTAGGTATTTCAATACCAAACGAATAATAATTGGTTATGTATTACACACATATTTGATTCCTAAAAATTAAACCAAAAATACGAATGGGTAATATTCCATATATTCGTAGGAACACTAATCTCAGGAAATTACTAGCATTCGTCGATTTCTTATACGAATCCGCAAATCCTCCGAGAGCTTTAATTTACACAGATTTGGCATCGTTGCCCGTATGATGATAAAGTGCTTCCCGCCTCAGACACTAGGCTGCATGTTATCGAACCGAAGCCCATCTGTTGTAGGGAAATGTAATCATGACAAAGTTTTATATCAAGTTTAAAAAGGTCATGAAGTAACCAAGGAGAATTATTGAGGTTATCACAAAAGCCATTGAGCTATTTATCGCCAGATTTTTTGTTTAATCTTAAAATAATGATCAACGTCATAGTCGTGATTAAAAAAATACTTGGAAAATTATTTAATTTCCTATTATCATGTGATTATTCAATAATTTCGAAGCGTTGATTTTATGCTTCTACAACCTCAACATTCTGCCTTACAAGCGGATAGCCATGGGTTCGATTCCCAGCCCCTCCACCAAACCACGTCAGTCGCCGGATCCGCAGCCCATACGGTGGCGTTTGGGGTACGCGCCTTACCGTCACGGCGGCCTGATGACGACTGACAACTTGTTCTTCTCGGAGGCATTCCTCCAACGTTACCCGGATTAATGGCAACCAAACAATGCAAGGATCATTGGATGCACGGCATGGACAAACGGACACAATGAGTAATGGAAATCTAAAAAAAAGATTCTGTGTGGATCCTGTACAACAGAATACCACAGTAGATCTCGGCACATTAGCGGTTAATTAACACAGAGTGCCTATCAAATAAAGGAAGGAATAAAAAAACCTCAACATTCACGATAAATTTGGTTGCGCATGTCATTCTGTTTTATGAACCATTACAAGTAAAATCAAAAGCATTACGTCATTAAACGTCATTAAAACCAACCAAAAAATGGTATGCAAAGTTAAGAAAAGGCTACAATCGTTATCAATGTCCTGGACGTTGACATATGCTGGCGAAAATTATTTATCAAAATTCAGAGTGAGTAAAAAGTATAAATATATTAATATCTGTTTCCTATTATAAGGAATTTTATTTTTATTTCTCATTTTCAGATGCTAATAATGTAATTCTATACATACTAGAAAAGGCTTAAATGAGCGTTAAAAAGGCGTAAATGAGCATCCAAAATGGTATTATAAATATCGAATACCACTTGCACTGCATTAATTAATAAACGTTTATTGTTTTTCTTCAACTAAGTTTTTCCCTAATATCATCGGAGTCAGAGTTCTAAAACGAACCTTTGAATTCTGATTTAGATTCGATTAAAGTAAAAACCAAGGGCTAAGACTTTCGGCTCCGAATCTCCAGGAAATCCAGGAGGATATCGGCCGGCTGAAGAACAACAAAACCCCTAGGGTTGACCAACTACCAGGAGAGCTGTTTAAACACGGCGGTGATGCACTGACTAGAGCCCTGCACTGGTTGATTACCAAGGTTTGGATGGGGATGGAAGGATGAGGTTCTGCCGCAAGAGTGGATGGAAGGTGTCGTGTGTCTACAAAAAGAGCGATAAGCTGGATTGCAGCAACTACCGCGCAATCACATTGCTAAACGCCGCCTACAAGGTACTCTCCCAAATTTTATGCCGTCGACTAACACCAATTGCAAGAGAGTTCGTGGGGCAGTACCAGGCAGGATTTATGGGTGAACGCTCTACCACAGACCAGGTGTTGGCCATACGTCAGGTATTGCAGAAATGCCGCGAATACAACGTGCCCACACATCATCTATTTATCAACTTCAAAGCCGCATATGATACAATCGATCGGAACCAGCTATGGCAGCTAACGCACGAAAACGGATTTCCGGATAAACTGATACGGTTGATCAAGGCGACGATGGATCGGGTGATGTGCGTAGTTCGTGTTTCAGGGGCATTCTCGAGTCTCTTCGAAACGCGCAGAGAGTTACGGCAAGGCGATGCACAGTGGTGCGTTTGGCTAAAATCGTGAACTTTTTGTTTTACCACTTTAGGGTGTTATTTTTTGGCATCGGTGTCTTCGGGAATAAATTTTAGAAAAATATGGCGCATCGAATGACGAAAAGTTGTAGTTCCATTTTTTGCCACAGGTGGCGCTGCAAAATGTAACTTCTTTAATAAACGATTTTTAAATATGGTGTCTTTGGCAAAGTTGTAGTGTAATTTATTATGAATTTTATTGCTGAAGACACCGAGTGTCCATCTATCATCGTTTTTGAAATACGGGCGTTTTTTATGGACAGACCCTAAAATAACAGTATTTAAATTACTATGTCTGAAACTTGATTATGCATATGTACAACATGTGATAGATTTAGTTCGGAAAAGGTATTGGAGGGTAACCGCCCCTTCGGTGGGGTTTGATCCCACGACCCCAGTTCGCATGACAGGTGCTTTCCCTACTAAGCTACGAAGGACCTCCGTCGTCCACCGCAGCTTAGCGGGTACTGATGAAACCAAATTCCCAGCACCAGGTACCAGCCGATCTCTCGCAATACATTTTCAGAACTAACTCTCTCAAATGTATTTTTGTACACATCATGTCAACCAAGTAGGATGAGTATTTAGTATTGTCCGGCTCCTACACACTTGCTTCATCAGCAACGGCGCTCAATGAAGTAGGGTTGTGTGAGGTTGTGCCAGTTTGGTCGTCAGATCCCAACACGACCACACAAGCGAAGAGAGATCGCCACTCGAGATCAGTACATTCAAAGTTAATTGCCTATATGCCGATATATATTTAAAGATATTTTCGAAACTAACAGTTTCAGGTCAATACAATGTTCTACAAAAATGTATATATAATCAATATAGACCACTTTCTGGAAGATACCAGGGATGTTTTTTGCAAATATGACTTGTTATCGGCGATTTAAGGTCGAAAATAGTGATATTTGAAGACTTCATATGCAACAGAGGGGCAAATTGGGGCAAGGAAATCCCCACAGGATTCTGGTCTGTAGTTTCATATGCGTATAATTATGTCTGTCTCCTAAATTTCATAAATCGACATTTTCAACTGATATTTATATAATAATTGAGATTTCACCACACTGCATACCACGCTGTTGAATGTTAATGTCAAAAGAAGTGCAGCGTGAAGCTATTTTTCTGTTCTCTTCATCCAATCATTTTACACAATGCAAATCTGACGTCATACGCTACTAGGGACGTCGTAAAATCCCGAATAATCGATTAGTAACTAATCGATTACTATTTATTCTTATTGAATCGATTCATCGCTGGGTAATAATCGATTTAAAATTTAAAATTAAATGCAATCGATTAATTTGCGACATCACTATAACGCTAAGCGAGAGAATGAATGAGTTGACACCTTAACATTATACACTTACCAATGAATCCCAAGACTTCGGGTCCGAGGAAGGCAGCCAAAGCCTATAAGGGAAGTGTTGGCTGGTCTTGATCTCGAATACATTTCCTTTGTCCACCAATTTTTGAAAGTTGCTGATGTTTGACTGTAATCGTCGTCCACCCGTCCCTTTAGCTGTCGTAATCCCTTAAGAATGTTTCCTCTTGTTGTGTACCGGTAAACCTCATTCGTATGTCTTCCTCTCGTTGCTGTCTCCCAAAAAACATTTGTCTCGTTACAAAAGTGAAACATCGCCAAGGATTTCAACTGTGTGAACATCAGCATTGTAATTAATTAGGCACCTAAATTCCCTTCCTTTCCTATTGTATAATTGTATTCCCTAACCTCGACCAAACCGCGAGTCTTTCGGTTCCCCAAAACTAACATTAGTGTATAATAATCATGAAAAACTGTATTCCGGATCCGTAACGCTTCACGGCAAATGAGCCTTCCGCTTCACGGCAAATGAGCCCGCATTCAGGCGCTATCATATATACTTCGATTAATCGATTAATCGTTGAGATAATCGTATTATTTTGAATCGATTGTTTACCAACGGGTCATCGATTCAATAATCGACAAGAATCGAGAATAATTGATAAGTTACTAATCGATTAATCGGGAATTAACGACATCTCTATTAAGTCGCAAATTAATCGATTACTTCGATTAATCGATTTATCGTTGTGATAATCGATTAGTTTTAAATCGATTACTACCCAACGATGGATCGATTCAATAATCGACAAGAATAAAGAGTAATCGATTAGTTACTAATCGATTTTTCGGGATTTTACGACATCTCTAGGAGCATATGACGTCAGATTTGCATTGTGTGAAATGATTGGATGAAGAGAACAAAAAAATAGCTTCACGCTGCACTTCTTTTGGCATTAACATTCAACAAATCTCAACAAATATCAGTTGAAAATGTCGATTTATGAAATTTAGAAATACTTGTTTGGATACACGTGGAGACAGACATAATTATATGCATATGAAACTATAGACTAGATATTTTAAATCCTGTGGGGATTTCCTTGCCCCAATTTGCCCCTCTGTTGCATATGAAGCCTTCAAATTTCACTATTTTCGACCTTAAATCGCCGATAACAAGTCATGTTTGCAAAAAACATCCCTGGTATCTTCCAGAAAGTGGTCTATATTGATTATATATACATTTTTGTAGAACATTGTATAGATCTGAAACTGTTAGTTTCGGAAATATATTTAAATACTGCTATTTTAGGGTCTGTCCATAAAAAACGCCCGTATTTCAAAAACGATGATAGATGGACACTCGGTGTCTTCAGCAATAAAATTCATAATAAATTACACTACAACTTTGCCAAAGACACCATATTTAAAAATCGTTTATTAAAGAAGTTACATTTTGCAGCGCCACCTGTGGCAAAAATTGGAACTACAACTTTTCGTCATTCGATGCGCCATATTTTTCTAAAATTTATTCCCGAAGACACCGATGCCAAAAAATAACACCCTAAAGTGGTAAAACAAAAAGTTCACGATTTTAGCCAAACGCACCACTGTGCGATGGTCTTTCGTGTCTGCTATTCAACATCGCTTTGGAGGGAGTAATACGAAGGTCAGGAATTGAAATGAGTGGTACGATTTTCACGAAGTCCGTCCAGTTATACGGTTTCGCTGACGACATTGATATCATGGCACGTAACTTTGAGAGGATGGAGGAAGCCTACATCAGACTGAAAAGCGAAGCTAAGCGGATTGGACTAGTCATCAACACGTCGAAGACGAAGTACATGATAGGAAGAGGCTCAAGAGAGGTCAATGTAAGCCACCCACCACGAGTTTCTATTGAAGGTGACGAAATCGAGGTGGTTGAAGAATTCGTGTACTTGGGCTTACTGGTGACCGCCGATAACGATACCAGCAGAGAAATTCGGAGACGCATCATGGAGGGAAATCGTACGTACTTTGGACTCGGCAAAACGCTCCGATCGAATAGATTTTGCCGCCGTACCAAACTGACTATCTACAAAACGCTTATTAGACCGGTAGTTCTCTACGGACACGAGACCTGGACGATGCTCGTGGAGGACCAACGCGCACTGGGAGTTTTCGAAAGGAAAGTGCTGCGTATCATCTATGGTGGGGTGCAGATGGCGGATGGTACGTGGAGGAGGCGAATGAACCACGAGTTGCATGAGCTGCTGGGAGAACCATCCATTGTTCACACCGCGAAAATCGGAGGACTGTGGTGAGCCGGGCACGTAGCCAGAATATCGGACAGTAATCCGGTGAAAATGGTTCTCGACAACGATCCGACGGGAACAAGAAGGCGAGGTGCACTGCGGGCAAGGTGGGTCGATCAGGTGGAGAACGATTTGTGGACCTTCTGTAAACTGCGTGGTTGGCGAAGTGCAGCCATGGACCGAGCTGAATGGAGAAGACTTTTATGTATTGCATAGGCCACTCCGGCCTTAGTCTGGTAATAAATAATCTATAACAGATTTTCATGACCAGTTTCTTATAAAACTAATAACTCCACCAAAACCTCGTCATAACATACTCTACAAGAGGTTGTCGTGTCGTGACCATCATAAGTGTAACAATAAAACTGTTTCAATATCATATTATGGGTTATATTTATTGTCATTCCATTGCCTTTGTTTTTATTTTCACTACACACTTAAAATATATTACCGAACTCGGTTGAAATTGAACCGAGTTTTTATCTGCTGAACGCTCGGTTGCCTGTTCGGTTCAACTAGAAACAACCGAGCAATCGCTTAATTTGAAATTGCTTCCAATCTGACAAACTAACCGAACTATACCAGCATTTCCCAAGCAACACCTCTTGTTTCTCATTGAGTAACAACAACTGTGGTGTGACTTACTAAAGGTCTGACTTATGCGCAACGCGTCGTATTTGGAACTCCTTTGTGACACAAAAAGCGCAAGAGGTGGAGCCTATATGCAACATCTTGCGGCTACAATGAAAATAAAAACACAAAAACCAACCGGGAATCGAACCATGGACCTTGAGATTTGCAACCTTCTACTGTAACCATCACACCAACAATTCTATTTGGAGATTCTGCTACAAGTGCACTACATAAACAACAAAGTCATTTGTAACTTCATTGTACCTTATACGGAACATGCAGGGGACTGACAAAAATAAAATACTGCTCAGCTGAGCTCAAAGTGTTTTGCAACATATCAGAAACATTGTCGTAACAGCAATGAACCGAAGTGTTATTAATTCTGCAACTTATCTGTTTTGTTTCTGATATGAAACACATCGAATTTCAGTCCACCCAAGAAGTCAGATGGGTAGAATATTGCGACGCCACTTAAACGGAAATGAAACATTGTGATTTTCGGAAACTAGGAAGTGGCTTTAATGTGACTCGATGTATTGCCAGTGTCTTCAATGCAATTTATTAGGAACAAACACCTATTCGAAAGATGTTGCGCGTGCTGCTTGGGTTATTTATTTAGGAATAACCGTACATCGCACACTGGGGATTTTCAAAAGCAAAAGGCTCGAAATTCAATTACTCCAGCTGACGCTGCAAAATTTCCAGAAAGTTTATGTTTCCTGAAGGGAAAAAGTGCGATGAATTGTTTGCGCGGGGTTTCGTGATAAGCAGACCCCTTTCAAGTGACCATTTTGCCCCAATTCCCCTGAAATCACAATATTTCTGCTTTGCCTCGAGCTGACGCTGATATTTCTTAAAAAAATATATGTTTCCTGAAGGGAAAAAGTGCGATGAATCGTTTGAGTGGGGTTTCGTGAAGAGCAGACCCCTTTCAAGTGACCATTTTGCCCCAATTCCGAGCGAATGACTGAATGGAATGAAAAAATCATACTCTCTCATGTCTTCTTCCGGGCAAATGCATTCCTTGAAAAAAAAAGAATCATATCTTCCCTTGTCATAAACCAAGAAAATATATCAATTGAAAGAAGGAATCAATGTGATTGACTTTAATTCTAGTTTAAAAAAAATCTTTAATGAAGTGTTTGAAAAAAGGGATTCTTATCTTCCTTTTCCATATCGCTTTTTTACCTTTCAGGAAATATATATTTATTGAAGGAATATCAACGTCAGCTCGAAGCATTGCAGAAATATTGCGATTCTCAAGGAAATTGTGGCAAAATGGGAACTTCAAAGTTGCCTGACCAGCAAAATGAAGAAATTTATGCTCTTCGTAAATTAGGCTGGACATCATTTCCACTCCCATCATACAAAGCACGCTGCATGCTTATTGACATACAGACTTTGAAAGAGCGGCGTGAAATAGCAATGGTTTCCTTCGTAAATGATATCTTTCCGCAACGTGTTGATTCACCTGAAATCTTATCAAAATTAAACTTTTATATTCCTTCAAGGCAACTTCGTAATCGTACCTTATTTATAACAAACTATCATCAAACAAATTATGCCAAATTTGGACCTTTGAATCGAATAATGGACATTTACAATCAACACTGCGAAGCTATCGACTTTACAATGTCTCGGCAGAATCTTAAAACATATTTTAATAGAATTCGAAATCGCCACACATAAGACAAAAGATATAACATTTTTTATCTGTACTATTTAATCTCTAGTTAATTTTTATTATAAATATATGTTAAATATTTCACAATTTATGTACATATATTAGCATTAAGAAATGAAAAATTATGTATATTTTTATGTACTAGTCTACGAAATAAATAAATAAATAAATAAATAAATAAACAAACAAATAAATAAATAAATAACTAAATAAATAAATAAATAAATAAATAAATAAATAAATAAATAAATAAATAAATAAATAAATAAATAAATACATAAATAAATAAATACATAAATAAATAAATAAATAAATAAATTAATTAACTAATTAATAATTAAATAAATAAATAAATAATCGTCAGCTCGAGTCATAGTAGAAATATTGTGATTTTAGAGGAATCGGGGCAAAATGGGCACTTTAACGAATGGGCACGAAACCCCACGCAATCGATTAATCGCACTTTTTTCCCTTCAGGAAACATGTAATTTCTG
The DNA here is from genome assembly GCF_024139115.2 of Armigeres subalbatus. Classification (NCBI taxonomy): domain Eukaryota; kingdom Metazoa; phylum Arthropoda; class Insecta; order Diptera; family Culicidae; genus Armigeres; species Armigeres subalbatus. The sequence continues at coordinate 63,639,389 of NC_085139.1, forward strand.
GAAATTTTGCAGCGTCAGCTGGAGTAATTGAATTCCGAGCCTTTTGCTTTTGAAAATCCCCAGTGTGCAGTCCTTTGTTACCGAATTGGATTACAATCAGTATCGATCCGGTTGCATTGATTTGAAAATGTGAAGCTCCGCCCTTTGGGCAAACCTTGCACGATGGCAAACCAGAGATTGCGATCGAATGTTGGAAACGAACAAGAAGAATGTTGTTTGAGACTTTATTTACGTGATTTTTCAATAGTAATTCAAGTTCATAACGGCGAAAATGAAGGGGAGAAGACAGTGAAAAAATGGGCGGATATTCGGGGAGCTAGTAGAGATGATGAGATTGATGGTGAATTCGAGAGTGCTGAAACAGTGGATAACGTGGAAGCCGATTGTCCGGTGAAGTCTGCGGCTGAGGACGACATCTCTAGCTTAAACCGCGGAGCATGCCAGACCAGAAGTGAATTAGATTTAGGAAAGCCAAGACACGTGGTTGCCATAATCCCAACCAATCTGCTTTGAAAGTTTTCAACTAAGCCGCACCAGAACCAGGTACCACAAGCGATAAAGAGGGGTCAGCTTGTGATCCATCAAAATACTCAGTCCAGAACCGGAGATCCCCTAAGAATCCATTAGATCCAGCTCAGGCAAACCATGACAGTCCATCGAAGTACACAGAAATAAATAATGAAAAGTAAACAGCGCGTAAAACTTGAGATGCGGAAATTTACACTATTCTACGCGGAAATGGACCTGTTCCTAACAAGTTTGCTTACAACTTGCAAGCAATATTGACGATTCACGTCAAATATTGTATACATTTAGGCTAAATCACGCGTGGAATTCAAGACAAAATTTTCAAAACGACTTATCTGCTTTTGTAAACAAAGATTCAAACGACGATTTGACGAATCTGATAGCTATCCCACGCAAACCAACATCATCAACAGGTAGCGGAAACATTCACCTACCTATTGATGGTGTTGATTTGCGTGGGAGAGCTATCAGATTCGTCAAATCGTCGTTTGAATCTTTGTTTACAAAAGCAGATAAGTCGTTTTGAAAATTTTGTCTTGAATTAAGCTAATAATGGTGTTCCATTTATGTGCATCATCTTTAGCGTAAATTTCAGTGGATTTTTCTATCTGTGTATTCTTTCAGCTGATCATTCAGGGAGTCTTCATCCGGGGACAGGGTAAAGAAATGACACCATTATTTTTCTGGAATGGGGTGTTGTGAATGGTTAGTGATGTGATGTAGAAGCGCATGATCGGGTGGTGGCCGATCAGATGAGATTGAGAAACGAAGCTACGTTTCCATCATAGGCGTGTTTCCACCATAAATCGTTCACACTCCGGATGCACTGATAATGATAATGATGCATTCTACGAGTAGCTTAAACGCGAATGTGGCGGAGAAGTTTCATATACCTCAGATTTTTCTTCACAGAAAGTTAGGAAACGTCATTAGAAATGAGGTACGGGGTGTTTCAAAATATTGTATCGGCGATTTTTTGAAAAAGTGTTCAGCTACTTGGTTCCGCAGACGACACGAGACCTGGATAATGTGACAACAATCCAACGGGTACAAGAAGGCGAGCAAGGTGGATCGATCAGGTGAAAGACTATTTGGGGATCCTCCGTAGTCTGCGTGGTTGGCGACGTGCTTAATGGAGATGATTTCTATGCACTCCAAAGGTCACTCAGGCTTTGCTTACTTATGGGTCCTGTACACCTCTAATGGTGCAAAGGGCCGACTTGAAAGATCTCCATCCTGAGTGAAGTTCAGCTATCGCTTCAACCTGTTGACAGGTTAGATTGGTCGACTTATTTTATTTCTTCAGTGGGGCTTCGTTTCCGCCCCTACGTAAGGTGTGGCCGATCCAGCCCCACTTTCGATCCAGAATTTCTGGAGCTCGTTGTTTGAGTCGTGAGGCAACCAGGCGCGAATTATGAAGCGCAGGCATCTGTTGAAAAAAACATGCAGCTGTTTAGCGTTCTCCACTGATACACACCATGTCTCGCTAGCGTAGAACAGCACTGATTTTACGTTAGAGATGAAACTTTGTATTTTGGTGCGTCAAGCATATATGTTGCTGGTAATTTGGTGCGTCAAGCATATATGTATAATAAAACTGACCAACTAGTTATGAGAATACTAGAGTCGTGTCCTTTCTTCTTACCAATTACGGCAAAGATGGGCGTAGCCTGGAATAACTAGTCATATGGAATCATGATGAACTAGAAACAACAATTATTTCTCACCTCTATAGCATGCTCTATTTATATCATACAAACTGTGTTGCATTTTAAATGTGACACATAAGGTTCTACAAATTTATTAATACATACATGATACATATACGGTCAGAGTTAAAACGTGTTTGACAATATGAACTTGAGTTCGCGTACTGCAGCACACCAGAGACTGGCATTGTAAAGCAACTAACAATTTATGCAAGCATTTGGTGGGTATGTCCCTCGTGCATCGTTCTCTACTGGCTAACCGATGAACGGATAAGGAGTCAGGAATACATAACGATCATATTGTAGAAGAACAAATGCCGGAGAGGGGGTGGAAGTTCGAAGCTCGTGCTTCAACTCTAACACCATACCCGTCCGTGCGTCGTCTGTCGCATAGGTCGGCGTCGCTGCGGGAGTCAATCAGATGTTCTGTGTTGTTAGCCTGTGCTGACTTAAGGGAACTGCTATATGCTGCCGCTGCTGCTGCTTGCCCGCCGCATTGCGAAAGCAATGTGCACTTGACATTGTAGAACTGCTTCATTCATACATTTGCATATTTCAATTTCACTTTCTACTAACGAACGGTCGGTCGAGGTGTGTAGATAAGCACTGGACCCACACCGGGTGAATGCGGTAGAACTAGAAGTCAGATGGAAGGGAAATCCGATTGAAATCGTTCGTAATATTACGTCTAACGAGGCCTAGTTATAGTTTTTTTTTCTTATTCCCCGAAGGCAGGTAATCACGAGAGGAGTTGTTCTGGGTAGGAAATCGAAGGTGACCGGTCACGTTCCGCCCACGAGGGAGTAGCGGTAGGTGCTTGTAAGCTTGTAATTGTAGTTAAATGATGATTATGAATGTTCGGTTGGGGTAAAGATCGAGCATTCGCGTGCGGCTTCGTACCGTATGGCGATGCTCAAATAAGCAGGGACAAATCGTTTGTTTGCGACTACCATTTAAGATAAGACGTTGCAGGCGATTGGTGATGGGATATGAGAATGATGCATAACAAGGCCATTATAGTCATGGAACATGGAATGGCATTATTGATAGCTTGTGTATTTAATCAGCATTCTCTATTGAAAATACTTAAATGAAAAATTGAAGTCCGATGAGCTTCTGTATTATTTTACCTGATGTTTTGAGCATTCTTACATCGACACACTATTAGTAAACTATGTTGATTCCGATGACGCGAAACATGAAAAGTGAAATTTATCAAAATATACTAATCGACAGTAGCACAACTTGCCTGAATGTCTCGTACTTGACTCGACCTTACTGTTGATGTCGAAATACGTATCTGTCAAGATACAATTAAGTGGTGGAATTCAATGGGATTGTACAAACTCGTCTTATGACAAGTGATTGTCATACTAGTTATTCAGGAAGTTGTGTGCTACTACATCGATTAGTTTTTTTTTTGATAAATTTCACTGTTCATGTTTCGCGTCATCGGAATCAACAAGTCATATTATTGCAAATCCGATCAAGATAATTTTAAAATGTTATATTTAGGTTGAAGGAGTGCGAGTTTGTTGTTTCATGAATGACCAAGGATTTATGATTCATTTATTAAGAAAAAAATATCACATTATTACAAAAGGCCCACATTTCCGTGCCTGTCGTTAGTTTTTGAAGGGTTGCAAAAAAACAGCTGTGAATAACACAGTTCTAGACCAATTATCTCGGCGAGTTCTATTCTCGATCCGGTCTAGGATGTTTTCGGGTGGGAAACATTTTCGACTCCCTGGGCATAGTGTATCCATTGTACTTAGTACATAAGATACATACTCATGCAATGGCGGGCATAGCAAAGCTTTCAATTATTAACTGAGATTCTTTTCCTCATAGATTAACAACTAATAGAATACACCCGATTCTTTTTTCACACGGGGGATGCGTTCCGTGTAAAAAAGTTTTCAGTTCAAAATTTGAAAACCCGTGTAAAAAAGTTTTATTTTTTTTTATTAGCTTTATTAAGGAGACTTGCAGCCCCAGGCTGGCTCGCCTCCGAAAAAGTTTTATGATTTTTCCACGAATCATGCAAAATGGAGCAAAACTTTTGCATGGGATTTTTTACACGGCCGTGTAAAAAAATCCATGTAAAAACAGAATCGGGTGTACTAAGTTGGACAGTAAGCCAAATTCCAGTTGGAATGTGGAGCCATTGAAGAAGAAGAAGATCAATCTCACAACATCTTGTATTCCCTTCAGATTTTTCTATATTTTCAAATGCGACTGAAAACAGGTCTATCCACAGTTTGATTCCAAAGTAATTTCAGATTTTGCTGAGTATTCTGTGCCTTCAAAAAATTGGTGAAATTTTAAATTGGGTCTAAACAGGAGGTGCGACGCCTCGATGATGATGATTTTGTCAAATAAAAATTAACATGGGGTGTTATCGGTTCAAAGATCTAAGACCACTCGGGAAGGCTTAGGGATTGGACATTTCCTAAATTAGCTCTGAAACCGAATCGTAAGAAAAGCCTTAGTAGTGCCATAAAAATTACCAATCATCATATGTGCTTTACTATTGTATATCCACAGTGGTTCAAATCTGCAGAAAATAGAGCTGCGTAGCTCTCGCTTCCAACTGTTTGGCCAAACGACATTTTCAGCCATATGACTTGTTCAGCCGAACGACATTTGCGGCCATATGACTTGTTCGGCCAAACGAAATTATCGGCCGTAGAATCCGTTCAGGCCAAATAGCCTTTTTCTGCCAAACGACATTCTTAGCCAAACGGCATTTTCGACCAAATGACCTGTTCGAGCAAACGACATTTTCTGCCATATGACTTGTTCGGCCAAACGACATTTTCACCCGTATGATTCGTTCGGCTCTATGACCTTTTCGGCAAAATGGCTTTTTCTGCCAAGCGATCTTCTTGGCCAAATAACCTGTTCAACCAAACGACATTGTCGGCCATCTAAAATGAGCGACTTTTTCAACGACCTGTTCGGCAAAACGAAATTTGCAGATCGTTTCAAAGTTCCTCCAGGAATTCCAACGAAAGTTCCTCCAGGAATTCCTTCGGAAGTTCCTCCAGAAATTCCTTCGGAAGTTCCTCCAGGAATTCCTTCGGAAGTTCCTCCAGGAATTCTTATAGAAGTTCCTCCAGGAATTCCTACGGAAGTTCCTCCAGGAATTCCTACGGAAGTTCCTCCAGGAATTCTTACGGAAGTTCCTCCAGGAATTCCTACGGAAGTTCCTCCAGGAATTCCTACGGAAGTTCCTCCAGGAATTCCTACGGAAGTTCCTCCAGGAATTCCTACGGAAGTTCCTCCAGAATTCCTACGGAAGTTCCTCCAGGAATTCCTACGGAAGTTCCTCCAGGAATTCCTACGGAAGTTCCTCCAGGAATTCCTACGGAAGTTCCTCCAGGAATTCCTACGGAAGTTCCTTCAGGAATTCCTACGGAAGTTCCTCCAGGAATTCCTACGGAAGTTCCTCCAGGAATTCCTACGGAAGTTCCTCCAGGAATTCCTACGGAAGTTCCTCCAGGAATTCCTACGGAAGTTCCTCCAGGAATTCCTACGGAAGTTCCTCCAGGAATTCCTACGGAAGTTCCTCCAGGAATTCCTACGGAAGTTCCTCCAGGAATTCCTACGGAAGTTCCTCCAGGAATTCCTACGGAAGTTCCTCCAGGAATTCCTACGGAAATTCCTCCAGGAATTCCTACGGAAGTTCCTCCAGGAATTCCTACGGAAGTTCCTCCAGGAATTCCCCCGGAAGTTCCTCCAGGAATTCCCCCGGAAGTTCCTCCAGGAATTCCCCCGGAAGTTCCTCCAGGAATTCCTACGGAACACGGATACAAATTTCATCCATTTGCTTCAAAAATATACATGTTTATTTCCAAAATTGTAACATGTTTGAATCAAACATATTTATTTTTAAAACCAAATTAAATTCCTGTTTGTTTTATACATACACTAGTGGACAGCCTCTCGCTCGCTCTTGCAAAAGTAAACAAAAACTCGAGTTCGGATCGGATCCGATCGGAAGTCAGCAGAGGAGCAGGAGCAAGAGTGGGATCATATGTTTTCTTGCTTCCAAATTGATGATAAGGATGTTTTTCAGGTACAGAAAGGTAAGTAAATGAAATATGAACGTTTGGAATTGTAAAATCTGGTAGTCAAATGCTACCAGAATATAAAAATTGGTAGAATTGATAAGAAAATATTATGAGTAGTCGAACCAAAACAATAATATCCATGCTTGCTTCAAACATTTAGCTGGTTAAAACAACTTAAAACGCACATTTGATTCAATAAAAAGTTTTCGTTCACTTCAAATGCAACAATATGTTTGTTCCAAACAAATTTATTTTTGATGCCAGAACAAACTGAATTTATGTTTGGATTTAACTAAAATATGTTTGTTTTTAACGTAGTTTTTTCTGCGTGAAGTTCCTCCAGGAATTCCTACGGAAGTTCCTCCAGGAATTCCTTCGGAAGTTCCTCCAGGAATTCCTACGGAAGTTCCTCCAGGAATTCCTACGGAAGTTCCTCCAGGAATTCCTACGGAAGTTCCTCCAGGAATTCCTACGGAAGTTCCTCCAGGAATTCCTACGGAAGTTCCTCCAGGAATTCCTACGGAAGTTCCTTCAGGAGCTCCTCCGGAAGTTCCCTCAAGAGTTCCTCCGGAAAATCCTCCAAGAGTTCCTATGGAAGTTCCTCCAGAAGTTCCTCCAAGAGTTCCTCCGGAAGTTCCTCCAGGAATTCCTTCGGAAGTTCTTCCAGGAATTCTTTCGGAAGTTCCTCCAGGAGTTCCTACGGAAGTTCCTCCAGGAATTCCTACGGAAGTTCCTCCATGAATTCTTCCGGAAGTTCCTCCATGAATTCCCCCGGAAGTTCCTCCGGAAGTTCCTCCAGGAATTTCTCCGGAAGTTTCTAGGGGAATTCCGCCGGAAGTTTCTACGGGAATTCCGCCGGAAGTTTCTACGGGAATTCCACCGGAAGTTTCTTCGAAAATTCCTCCGGTAGTTCCTTCGGAAATTCCTCCGGAAGTTCCTTCGTGAATTCTTCCGGAAGTTCCTTCGGGGATTCCTCCGGAAGTTCCTTTGAGGATTCCTCTGGAAGTTTCCTCGGGAATTCCTCAGAAAGTTCCTTCGGGAATTCCTCCAGAAGTTCCTTCGAGAATTCCTCTGGAAGTTCCTTAAAGAATTCCTCCGGAAGTTCATTCGGGAATGCCTCCAGAAGTTCCTTCGGGAATACCTCCAAATGCTCCTCCGGGAATTCCTCCGGAAGTTCCCCGGGGAAATCCTCCGGAAGTTCCCCCCGGGAATTCCTCCGGAAGTTTTCCCGGGAATTCCTTCAAAAGTTTCTTTGAAAATTTCCAGGAACTTCCGGAGAAATTCCTGGAGGAACTTCCGGAGGAATTCATGGAGGAACTTCCAGAGGAATTTCAGGTGGAACTTCTAGAGGAATTCCCGGAAAAACTTCCCTAGGAACTTTCGAAGGAATTCCTGGAGAAACTTCCGAAGGAACTTTCAAAGGAAATCCTGGAGGAACTTCCGAAGGAATTCTTGGAGGATCTTCCAAAGGAATTCCTGGAGGAACTTTCGAAGGAATTCATGGTGGAACTTCCGTCGGAATTCCTGGAGGAACTTCCGTAGGAACTCCTGAAGGAACTTCCGAAGGAATTCCTGGAGGAACTTCCGAAAGAATTTCTGGAGGAACTTCCGAAGGAATTCCTGGAGGCGCTTCCGAAGGAATTCCTGGAGGAACTTCCGAAGGAATTCCTGGAGGAAGTTCCGAAGGAATACCCGGAGGAGCTTCTGAAGGAATTTCTGGAGGAACTTCTGAAGGAATTCCTGGAGGAACTTTCGAAGGAATTGCTGGAGGAACTTTCGAAGGAATTGCTGGAGGAATATTCGAAGGAATTCCTGGAGGAACTTCCGAAGGTATCCCTGGAGGAGTTTCTGAAGGAATTCCTGGAGGAACTTCTGGAGAAACTTCTGAAGGAATTCCTGGAGGAACTTCTGAAGGAATTCCTGGAGGAACTTTCGAAGACAATTCCTGGAGGAACATTCGAAGGAATTGCTGGAGGAACTTCCGAACGAATCCCTGGAGGAACTTCCGAAGGAATTCCTTTATTTTCCTTCTTAGTCTTATCTATCTTATTTGTCTTATTTGTCTTATTTGTCTTATTTGTCTTATTTGTCTTATTTGTCTTATTTGTCTTATTTGTCTTATTTGTCTTATTTGTCTTATTTGTCTTATTTGTCTTATTTGTCTTATTTGTCTTATTTGTCTTATTTGTCTTATTTGTCTTATATGTCTTAATTGTCTTATTTGTCTTATTTGTCTTATTTGTCTTATTTGTCTTATTTGTCTTATTTGTCTTATTTGTCTTATTTGTCGTATTTGTCTTATTTGTCTTATTTGTCTTATTTGTCTTATTTGTCTTGTTGTCTTGTTGTCTTATTTGTCTTATTTGTCTTATTTGTCTTATTTGTCTTATTTGTCTTATTTGTCTTATTTGTCTTATTTGTCTTATTTGTCTTATTTGTCTTATTTGTCTTATTTGTCTTGTTGTCTTATTTGTCATTTGTCTTATTTGTCTTGTTGTCTTATTTGTCTTGTCTTATTTGTCTTATTTGTCTTATTTGTCTTATTTGTCTTATTTGTCTTATTTGTCTTGTTGTCTTATTTGTCTTATTTGTCTTGTTGTCTTATTTGTCTTATTTGTCTTATTTGTCTTATTTGTCTTATTTGTCTTATTTGTCTTATTTGTCTTTTTTGTCTTATTTGTCTTATTTATCTTATTTGTCTTATTTGTCTTATTTGTCTTATTTGTCTTATTTGTCTTATTTGTCTTATTTGTCTTATTTGTCTTATTTGTCTTATTTGTCTTATTTGTCTTATTTGTCTTATTTGTCTTATTTGTCTTATTTGTCTTATTTGTCTTATTTGTCTTATTTGTCTTATTTGTCTTATTTGTCTTATTTACACCAGCACCACTGTTATCACCCAAATCCTTTTCAAAGCTTGTGTGGAAACCTTGTACAGAAATCCTCTCACGATATTTTCTAATGTTGTTCTAGAAACGGCTCATGTTTTTATTTTCCAAAACCAGCTGGAGTTTGTTTATTTTGATTTCCTCATTGCGTGATTGGTCGGCGCTGCTGCTGTTCTCTCGCAGTACCACTGCATGAGTGATAAATTTCTTCCCCATTGTTGCAAATTCCTCTTGTTCTCCGTTTACGGCAAATTCTCAAGCAATTGTAAGCTGCATAATGATGAAATAATTTTGGCTACACTGACAGCGTCATTCTGGCGGGCTGAATTGGGCAATGTTCTCTCTCAGAGAGTGCTACCCCGGAGACGAGCCAGCCTCGGGCTGAAAATCTCCTTAATAAAGTCAATAAAAAAAAAAAAAAAAAAAAAAAGAGAGTGCTACCACGTGCTTTTTTAACGGAAACCCCTTCCCTCAGACCTTAAGTCTATTTTCGACTCATAATCCCCATTAATTGAGATAGTGAGTCAGAGAGTAACGAATAAGAATTGTATAACTGTTTTATTTTTTCGGCGACATGTTATTTTCGAAAAAGGGGGGTCCCGTAGCATAGTTGGCTACACGTTCGCCTTATAAGCGGACGGTCATGGTTATTTTCGATATAAAAATCAAATGGATTGTGAAACTGATTAGGCTTCAAAGATTATAATACGGTAATCATGTATATTATTCGTGTTTGCTATGAATGCTTTAGGCAGCATTATCTTCGATTTCCGGTTAATACATAATATTCTGAACCTAGCAGGAACGTTGGAAAGCTAAAATCCAGGGAATATTCCATAAAATTTAATACTTTCAAGAGCTCCGTGAATTCTTCAAGGATTTTGTTTTATAGCCTGGTATTGAACCCACGAACTCCTGCTTGAAAGGCAGAAGCGGTAGTCACTAGACCACCGAGTTCGACCACGCGTCCAACCGTGCACTAATTTATCTACTCACCGACCGCACAAAGCACAAACCCGGATTTCGCGACAATTTTGCGTCCTAATATGAACGCGTACAATCTTGGACTCCGAAAAAAAAGATATGAAACAAGATCGATCCTAAGCAAATTAATTCCATGATATATTTACACAAGTTGTCATTGGCACTCATTCAGTTTTACATCCGCTGCACAATATAGTTCTTTGGTAACGACTAAGCACTTAAAATAAAACGGCTTTTATCAAAATTTTTGTTACATAAACAACATTTGTTTGTATATTAATAAATTGAATTTTTCTTTCGAACATTTTATCTCGTTTTATTTGTTTCAGACAACTTGTTGACTTATTTAAGGTCAGCTTCCCAAAG